>NW_012026814.1:727315-732703 GCF_000956235.1 Wasmannia auropunctata
TCACTGACAAAGCAATGTCTACTCTCCCAGAGGTTGTTAAGTGCGGGGCGAAGTTGTACGAGGACTGGTATAATAAAATTATTAACTGCGCCTTTGAGGTAGGTGGTAAAGTTTCGGACGGGGTCAGCAACCTTAAATCTTTTGATGTCTCTAAGAAATGTATGGTTGCAACGTATGCTCTTAATAAGCCGTCTAATCCTCAACATAAAAAACATAATAAGCACTCTAAACAAAAAATTAACAAGCCATGGTGGGATGAGGAATGTTGCAAGGCAATTGAGGAAAGGAGATTACATTTTCGCAACTTATCTGTGCGCCCTTCAAGAGTCAAATTAAATACTTGGCAACTTGTATAATCTCATATTTGCTTTCGGACAATTTTTATTTTTTAAAATAATATTTGTGGTTTAGGAAAGATGTAACGTAGAATACTTTTATATATACTTGGCGTAAACTTTTTCTTTAAAAAAAAAAAGAGTTTTGGTAGGTAGGTATATTTAATTTGTAATCTTTTTAATTTCAATTATAATATTATATAATATTATATAAAATAAGTTATTAAAATGGCTTGTTGCGTAGAGGGATGCAACTCTAGAGGAGGCAAAAAAGATTTTTTTAAAAAAAGTTTGTTTACATCTCGCATAGTATGTATTATAAGGATAATTTTTTTGTTCAAGTTTTTTTGCTTATATTTACGAATCTATAATAGAATATTTGATGTATGTGTTATGTACAAATGATGTACAATTAAAAATAAAACTGATTTCTTTTTATAGAATGATATGTTTACTTCTCGGTACATAATTATGTCTACTAAAAATATAAAAATAAACAAGAATAGCAGAATTTGCAAATTACATTTTAAGGCAGAAGATACGTATTATTAAAAAGGATGCATTTGTGCAAATAGATGAAACAGTTATTTATGTACCAAGAAAAAATCCAAAATTAAAAGAAGAAGCGGTTAATTCCTTCTATTTTTCCAATAATTAGAAAGTTACCATATTTTGAGCAGTTAGAACATAACAACAGTGTACATTCAGCAAAAGAACAAATTCCTTCTACGTCGCATATGATAGATATTGATATGTTGCAAATAGTAGATGGATCTTTTACGTCATTAAAAGAAACTGTTGTTAAGTTTTCTGCTAAGGATATAAATATTGGAAAAAATTGGAAAAAATATTGAGGTTCCAACAAGTTATTGATTTGCGAACATTAATGATAGCTTTATGATGTGGATATGTTGAACAGACGATTTATCAAGTATTTTACGACGCGTTATATTGTTAAAACAAACATGGAAATAAAAGTAAATACAATTAAAGTATTAACATATTAACATATTATTTAATATAACATAGTATATTTACATTTATAATTTATTGAAATATATAAAATAGGTATTTATTGGAGAAAAAGAAGTTTCTTTTGATATCAAAATGGTTCAAAACATATGAGAAATTGATCAAAGAATAATAATTTTAAAGAAATTACAAATTATGTTTCCTTGTGAAACAGTTAATAATAAAAACAGATTTGTGTATTAAATTATATTTTTATATTTTATAGAAATAACAATATTAACATTTTATTTTGAGTTTGTTGTATTTACACAAATATTTATATTTATTTTGAACAAATCAAATTTTTTTACTTAATTATAGTGTATTATATATACACAAAACAAAATATACTAATTTCTGTTACAGAGTCACAAATTTTCAGGGTTTTGCCATTAAAAAAAAGTATAAAATAAGACAGAGAATGAGATGTTTGGCGTACACAAAAAATTGGAAGATGTTATTAAGAAAATCAGAAAATTTGACACCAATTGAAAAATTAAGAAAAAAAACAAAAAACTGAACAAGTCAAATTTATATTGTAAACATCGAGAAAAGAGGCTTCGAAATGAAGTATTATTTGTCTTTCACATATAAATTACAATTTTCACACATTCGAATTTATCTTTTAATTTTAAATAATGTTATATAGATTAAACGATTATATAATGAAATAACATATTTGAAAGATAAGTGTTCTCAATGTGATGAAAAAATAATTAATAAAGCTATTTAAAAATTATCTAAAAAACAACTATTAGCATTAAAACTTGTTTTGTGGCAACAAAATTAAAAAATATAAAGGGCATGAGATAAATGAATGAATATACGAATGTATTTTGCTTCGAATTAAAAGTACAAAAATGTACAATCATTTGAGATCTCACAATATTTTAACACTACCTTCCATTAAAACATTAAATCGTTATATCAACAATATCAAAAGTTGTTTACGGCTTCTAAATGAGCATATTTTATATGTTGAAAAAGAAAACGGCAAACGTGGAACCTAACAATGTGCGAGGTACATATACATTTTATTAACAAAATTACAATTAATTCTTTTAACATAAGAAATGTGATTTGATTATGAAATATTGCTTTCTGGATCGGATAATTATATAACAATGTAATTTTTAAGTATTATTTCAGTAAATTCAGTAATGTTATTTAAATCGTCAAAATTGATTTTTGTAGATGTTTTATTACTGGATGAAATGAAATTATCAAAAACTTTATATTTTAACCGCAAGAATTTGAAGGCTTTGTTGATTTAGGTCAATATACTTTAGAACAAATGAAAAAAAAGGAGACCATGCATTAGTTCTCATATTTCAACTCTTGAAAGGAAAATGGGTTCAATGTTTGACTTGCTTGTTGGATACACAAGTGCATCAATTTTGTATAAAATTATTATGGAATGCATTATTTTAATCGAACAATCCGGACTTAAAATAGATGCATAGTATCAGATGGAGCATCATGGAATCGAACTATGAGGAAGTTATTTGGTGTAACGGAAGAATATATTAGCATACAGCATATTGTTGACACAGAAAGACGCTTGTGGTTGGTTTATTTCCGATTTTCCGCATTTGATAAAATGTCTCCGAAATTATTTTTCTCAATTTGATCGATATGCAGTAATTTGGGTAAGTTTATAAATTTATATCAGAAAAGCAAATATTAAAACATCTAAATTGATAGTATAACTTACATACACTTTTCTAATTATTTAATTTAATTATTAAACATGTAACAATTTTAAATAATAATTTTATGTTATTTAATTATATTAACATAGTAATGTATTATACATTTAATATTCAATTAAAATTAATATTTTTGATATTTTCAATTTTTGTTATATACAGACTCCAGATGGTGTAGTTTCCTTAAAACATTGGTATGCGATACTTTTCATTAAAAATCCTCACGGACTTAATTTAAAATCTAGTTATCATTTGGATGAATACCACATCAAACCAAAATATTATCAAAAAATGAATATTGCAATGGCATTTCGAGTATGTAGATAAAGACTTATTTTCTAATTCCTCTTTAATAAACAAAAGTTTCCTAAATATGGCTTCTTAGCCAATCAGATGGCTCGTAAGCCTCTTTTAGAAAGACATTTTTTCAAAAAAATAAAACCGAAGTATTTATTTCTTATTAAGTGTAATTTGGTTAATAAAAACATTAATTATTATAGTCACATATTTCTAATCAAGTAATATATATTGTGACGTTGCAGTCCGCTGCAGCGGAGCAACGTTCCGCCGCCGTCACAAGGCGCGAGTATGCGCCTTTTTTGCCAGGCGCATTCTGATAAACGAGACCGGGATCTCCGGGAGGCATGAAATTAAATCGTGTACATAGCATTTACTCTTTTTGAACTTTTGTATGTATCACCTCACCGGACATACGGAGCATCGCCGGTGAGCATTCGAGGCCACCCGGAAGAAGACCTTGGAGTGGAGACGACCCGGCGCAGGGGCCAAGGGAGCACGCACCGGGAGCGTGGCGATCAGGTGAAGGAGCGCGCACGAGCCGAGCACGTGGCCGCGCGCAAGGATTTGCGAGAGCCGCCAGAGATGCGGCGAGGAAAACTGGCGCAGGAATTGAGGCCCGCGATGGGCAACACGGTTGGCGATTTTCCCAGAGCCCGGGGCCATCGCCGAGAGCTACCGAGACGAGTTGGCCAGATCGTCCTGGATTGAAGAGCAAAGGACGCGCCCACAAAACGCCAAGTCGCCACCGAGGGAGTAACTACTACATAAAATGTTGTCCCACAGATTATGATTTCATTAGATTTTATTAGATTTCATACGATTTCATACGATTTCATCTTTTTTCAACAAATTATTACAAATTATTACAAATGATTACAAATGATTTCAGCTGATTACAAATGATTTCATCAGATTACACATAAATTTTTTTATTACATATGAAATCATTTGGTAAATTAAATAATTTTATCTGATTACACAATGATTTCTCGTGATTGCATATGTAATTATTGATATGTATTAAAGAAGTAAAATACACACATATACAAAATATACATCAGAATACACATATGTATATTTGGGATATGTGACACATAAAATTATAAATTGAATTTTATTTTGAATTTGATTGCAAAGTACAGATCGTCATAAAAATTAACATGAAATAAACACCTTATTGCTTTACAACAAAAAATAAAAATTCTTTATATTCTACGTAGCTTATAAGTTTATAAATCTCATAAGTTTCATAAAAATAAACCAAATATTAGGTAATAGGTATATATAAAAATATAAACAAAACACTATTTAACTATATGGTATATAGCTTGCAATAACAAAAAACTAAATGATATTTAGAAAACTTATCCTAACTTATAATTTGCAAGTTCATGTGAAGAGAATAAATAAAATCTTATGGCGTCGATATTAGGAGAAGATAACTTACGTATGTACAATATTAACAGACTGAACTACACAAATATAGTCTTGCTTTGGAAAATAAAATATATAATTTTTTGTCTTTTTCATAAAGAGTGTAGCCCGATACGCATACGAAATGTGCCCCCACACTAAATTAGACTTGCCATAGTTCGATCGTTAGGCCTCTATAAAAAAATAACTTATAAAAGAGCAAAAAATTAAAATAATCATTTTTTCAATATTCTTAATTTCTAAACATTGGCGCTTATTTCCAAAAAATTTGAACAAATTTAAGATGAATAATGTTGGAAAGGTGTTGTTACAGATAAAATATAGAGTTAGTTACTCAATAATTTCACCTTTAAAAATTGACAAATTTAAACTTCTTCAATTTTTTAAAATTTGAAATTTCATCTTAAAAATCTATAAAAATTCCTAGGTATGTCTTTTGACATCTGAAATATTGTTGAATTTTTTCATAATTTTTCGTGCATTAGAAGAGCAGAAAAAAATTATGATTAAAAATAATATTTAAGCTTGCCATTATCGTAATAGTAAGGGTAGAGGATTAAAACTTGGTGAAAGTTGGTTTTTTATAGAGGCCGAACGAT
>NW_012026814.1:732749-733814 GCF_000956235.1 Wasmannia auropunctata
CTATTCTCCTTCCAGTAATATATGTTCTAAGGTAAATGCATTGTATTTATAGTCAATTTTCAATTGTTCCCCAAACGCTTCGAATTTTTTAATAATTCGATCTATCGTATTCAAGAAATCAAAATTGATAAAAAAACACTATTGTTTTTACTTACACCTTTGGGGATAAAAATCAGCCCTCTTTTAACATTCTCCTTTATTAGAATAACAATCTTATCAGTTGTGTCAGTGTAAATCATTAAATTTCATAAATTATAAAAAAGTACTCTCGTTTTTATATTTATTTCATATTGTTTTGCTTTTTTAAACTCCTGAAGTCATATCACAGTTTTTAAGAAAAAATGTTTTGACGTAATTAAATAATTTGACGTAATTATTTTCACGAAATAAATCGGTATGTGCATATTCTATGGTAACAACATATTCTATAATAATGAAAAAGAAAAGTTCTTTTACCACCTTACCGATCTTACGCGAAAGTTTTGATTATATGAACCGAATAACCAAGATAACATTTTGACAGCTGAGACATGTCGATATGTAAATTAAAAATTAAACTATTGAGTACAAATATTTTAATCTACGAGGCATATTATGGAAAGTAAAGTTACAACATTTTACAAGAATTGAAAAATGAATATTTATTAATAAAACTTATGACATATTACACAAGTAAAGCACTATTTTTCCACGTAATCATCATTCCGTTCCAAATATTTGATGAGCCGTGATATCAACTTTTGTATTCCTATGTCACACGTTTCTGCCGTCACACCTCTCTTAAACATTCACATACGGCGTCCTTCACCTCTTCGTTAGTAGAAAAACGTTTTCCGCCCATATGTTCTTTCAACAGGGTGAAAAGTAAAAAGTCACTTGGTGCTAGGTCGGGACTATGGATTTTTTATTTTTCACCCTGTTGAAAGAACACATGGGCGGAAAACGTTTTTCTTGTGACGAAGAGATGAAGGATGCGATATGTGAATGGTCAAGGGAGGTGTGGCGGCAGGAACGTGTGACATAGGAATACAAAAATTGATACCACGGCTCATCAAATGCTTGGAA
>NW_012026814.1:734658-735084 GCF_000956235.1 Wasmannia auropunctata
TAGCAGTCGACTGACTTTAATACCGAATGTATTAAGTAGTTAATAATTATTAATCCGTGTCGATTAATTATTCGTCGATTGAAAACTAAGTCGAGGAAAGAAACACGCGCACTATTTACTAACCCACGACGATTTACTGACACACGAGGCGTTCACTCGACGGTAGCAACCAGTCGACTGACTTTGTTGGTTACGTTTGCAGCGCTGTCGAAACGCGAACATGTGATTAGTTGAAATATCAATCAGAGCGCGGCTAAGTTCTAAGGCTTTAACCGATACAAGTATTTGATTATTTTTTTAATAATTTAAATGATTTAATTGATTAATTATTTTTAATAAATTTTTCATTTTTATGATTTGCAAACTTCAAGCGAGTATTTTATCTTTTATAAATATTTTATTAAGTATTTATTACTTTTATTAAAA
>NW_012026814.1:743014-743824 GCF_000956235.1 Wasmannia auropunctata
GAGTTCAGACGTGTGCTCTTCCGATCTCTTGGATGATGCTAATGCCGACAGTACTCCAACTTTCAAGCTTTATAACTCAAGATTTATTTCATAAAAAAATATTTTATTTATGTGTTTTGGAAAGTTCTCGAGGCGTTCTATAAGAACATGTAATGAAAAATTGGGGGTTCCATTTAAAACATTTAAAGTGACTTTGTCCTGACCTTGACGACGCCACTCAGGGTCAAACCAATGTTATCATTTTATGTTTCCTTCAAAGTCCGAAAACTTTTGTCTGAAAAATTTTTCTCTTCCGGGCTTGATTTTCGAGATATTCGAATGAATAGATTAAAATGGTCCACCCTGTATATATATATATATATGTGATAAATGTATGATACATATGTACAAATATTTATGTGCAGCTTATCGAAAATTGAAGCCTTAGATGTTTTAGAAGTTTTAGAGAAAAAAAAGAAAATTATATTTAAAAAATTAATAAAACTAGATATATAAGAATGTATAAAGAATGTATATACTTGACTATCACAATCATATAACTGTGATTAAAAATTATTTTTTTAATTATCCTTCACATTATTCAATTTTTGCACATAAATAATATTGATTATACTTATATTTCTGTCGTTATAATGGATAAGCTGCACATAAATATTTGTATATATGTGTCTGGCGTTTGAGTCAGCACATGTGGAGGGGGCGGCCGGAGCACTTATTCGGCACGCTGTCTTTGGGTTGCGCTCACGCGGCTCCCCCGTGACTCCGCGGGAATTCGATGGATCGAGGAGCTGATCACGCGGAGTTCCGGGG
>NW_012026814.1:745781-748472 GCF_000956235.1 Wasmannia auropunctata
GACTCTTTTTATTATCAAATAGTAAATAATAAATTGCCTCTGTGAGCCGCCGCAGTTATTGATGAGTGAAATAATACAACAATGATACAATAAAATAAAAGATATATTTGTTGAATAATTTTACGTGTAAATCGCAAATGTTTCGACTCTGAGTTTTGCGAAACCTTTGCGATTTACATGTAAAATTATTCAACAAGTACATCTTTTGCTTTGTTGTATAACTGTTGTATAATCTCACACAATAACTACTGCGGTAACGAAGGCAATTTGTTATTTACTATTTGATTTATTCTTGTAGTTAATTTTGCAAAAAATCAATTTCTTTTTGACTCCTATGTCGACCTCCTGTCGATTCAAACTGCGTAATCGATTTGACATCGATCACAAATCGAAATCCTGCCCAAGGAGAACAGAAAGATCAAAATGACATAAAAATAAGATCAAATTTTAGTTTGTCAAAATGATGTCAAATTGCATAAATTTTTTGATGTATTATAAATCATTCCCCCAATGAGAAATGATCGCTAATTCGATTGAATCGATATCGAATTGACGTCGATATGATGATTTCGACATCAATTCGACGTCGAATTGAAAACCATTTCTCACCAATTTAATTGCTAAAATAAATTTGTTTTAAATACAATAAATTTTATTAGCATCATATACTAGAAAATGAAAAAAATATACATAACAAGATTGTGATTAAGAAATATGTATTTAGAAACTTATTTACAATATTCCTAAAGCGGTCACCCATCCAAGCCATGAACCTTCTAAAACGTGCTTAACCTTGTGATCGTCCGAGAACCGATGCTCCGATGATCTATAAATATTAATTGCTATTAAAAATATACCAATGGTATAAATCTTTTTAATAGATGTCAAAAAGATGGAATATGTATTAGTTAAGATATATTTTGTTTATAAATATGAAGTTTGCATATAAAATATTAACAAATATGAAGTTACAATTTTTACTAAAACTTAAATTTGTATATGCGAAATGGCATTTGAAATAAAGGAATTAAAAATAAATACTTGCCATATATATACAATCGAGAAACATTCACATTTTTCTAAAAATCAAAAAGATCGACACTATAAAAAAAAGTCAATATAAAGTCATTCTTTAGTCATTTGAAATCTAGATTTTAATTATAATGTAAAAAATAACGTAAATTCGGTCAAGTTAATATAACGTCAAATTGATATTATTTTGACTTTTCTGTTCTCCCAAGTGAGAAATGATCATCAATTCGATATGATGATTTCGACATCACTTCGACATCGATTCGACATCGAATTGAAAACCATTTCTCACTGGGTCCTTGGGTTGATTCGACGTCTTTTCGACCAATTATTTCTCATTGGGTATATATGCATGATTAACTTTTAATTTTAGACTAATTTTGGGTTTTGGATATTGGTAACTTGGAAACAAGTATTTCTTGATGTCAAAACAATTTGATCGAAATGGTCTAATTTTCGATGTCAATTTCGATTCGATGAGTTTTCGATGACATCGACGTCGAAACGACGTCGATTCGACATCAGCCTTCTCACTGGGCCGTAGCCTCACTTCTCTTTGTGATGCGTCGTTATGCGGATCTCAGTTATACTTGTACTAGAAATATACGTAGTGAACTGTTACTTTGATCTCTTTGATATAATTCTTACAAGATCATACGCTGCGTTGTTCTTAACATTAATAAAACTGACATTTCTAATTTTCGTACTACTTATTTAATTATAAAGCATCACGTTTATTAATTCAAAGATAATTTATTCATGACAACATATTGCATTTTTTCATAATTTTACATGAACATGATAAATTTATAACTTAATTACCAACAATAAACGTTTGAAAATAAGTAACCTTATCAATCCAAAATAGGTTATAGTGTAGCATTTGGCTTTGAACCATGGAGCTTAATTATGCAAAAAAATACCAGCCAATCAGAGTCCACTTACAGTCACGTGACGAGTTGGCGAGTCCCTACTTTTAGGGTCCCAAAAGTATATGTAGCAAAAGTTCAATGCCATTGTCTTTCTAAATAATTTTAAGTTTTATAAAACGGATTTAAAGTGACTAAAATGACCAATGGGATTATAATGAAGCAAAAACTTCACGTGCCTGCATTTTATATACATCTTATTTATTAATGCGCAATCCGGGCACATTAAGTTTTTGCTTTATTATAATTCCATTTGTCATTTTACTTACTTTAAGTCCGTTCTATAAAACTTAAAATTATTTAGATAGACAATAGCATTAAACTTTTGTTGCATATTGCGTTTTATTTTATTACTTTCTTATTTTATATCAATTATTATGACGATAAAGGTATATTATATTGCATTTCATTTTATTCATTGTTATATCAATTTTTAATTACTGACACACTACGTTGACATGAACTATATCCGCGTTTTACTTATTTATTATTTAATGTTTTTTTTTTATGTAATCGTGTATTAAGTATTAATTATTTAGCGGCTGATGAAGACTGCAGTCAAGTCAAAACTGGTAACGCATTTATAGATATCTGTATATCTTGATATAAATAAAATATATTTGTTAGTATATCCACGAAATTTGCTCGTTTATAACCTCTTAATTTATTATTATATTAATTTATTATTATATTTGTTTTAATAATTACGAGCGATATTTAGATTATTGAT
>NW_012026814.1:748969-749788 GCF_000956235.1 Wasmannia auropunctata
AAAAAACGATTTTTTACGAAAAACGTCCATAACTTTTGATCTAATTAATATTTTTGAACAAGTGAGGTCTTAAAATTTTGCTCCAAATTTGCTCCGTTCGGAGCAATAAATGTTATCAATTGGTTTTTAATAGTTTCTTTTGTAAATTAAAAGAAACGTTCTTGTGATAAATCTAGGGACTTTTCGTCAAAAAACGTCATAACTTTTTGCCAAAGTGGTATTTTGCAATAAATAAGGTCTCAAAATAATGCTCCCGGTTTGCTCCATTGGCCTAGTTTACACCGAGCACTTGATACGCGTACTAACTAGAAATTTTCTACCGCCCTTGCGTTCTATTAAATTATCTTAATTTTTACAATAAATTTAAAGAATGATGTACTAAGTTGATACATTATGCATTAATATAATTAATTAAATACATATATCATGTATAAGTTTATATGCATCGTCGAAATTAAAAAAATTTAATAGAAAGTTACTATAGTTAGTACGCGTATCAAATGCTTGGTGTAAACTAAGCCGAATAAATCAATTTCATAAAATGCATCTTTGCATTTTTGTTTAAATAGAAAAAACAATGTTTTTGTCCAAAATCTAGGGGCTTTTATTAAGCGCGCATGCGCATTGGCATGGAATGTATAATTAAGACGTCAAAACAGTGAAGAAGTGTCAGTGTTTATTTATAAATAAATAGAAAAATAGATTAAAAACGGTGCGGAATAATAAATATAAGTATAATAAATAATACTATTATAAGTGAATAAATTACAATAAAATATTATTAGTAATAATATTCACTTATAATAGTATTATTTATTA
>NW_012026814.1:749808-750461 GCF_000956235.1 Wasmannia auropunctata
TTCTGAATATACATACATGATTCTTATATCCAGTGTCCGTTTCAGGAATCGAATGCAATTAATGCACAAATTCAACAAAAAAGCACAGTAATCGGTAGTCGCAATTAAAAAGGTTATATACTCGCAACGGAACGCAGCCTCTATGTTTAATGTAGAATAGCAAGTCGTAATCACATCCGACATCCAACATACGACAAGCGTTTAGCGACATCCGACAACAACATACGACGTATTGTAGAACGGGCCTTAAAGGAACTTCCTTCGCCTCTGCCAGCATTACGCTGATTGGCGTGGAGATTCTATAGCCCATGGCGATTCTGATGGCGCGAAATTGTTGTCTTTCTAATTTCAGGAAGGTTGCCTTGTTTCCGTTGATGCGGAACACCAGGCAGCCATATTCAATTGCGCCGCGCAAGACTGCGCGGTAAATGGTGAGTAAAGCGTCGGGGTGCGCTCCCCAGGAAGTGCCCGCGATTGACGCCATCACGTCTGCCACAGCTTTGCCCTTTCTTACTAGATATTTGAGATGGGCATCCCCCTTAAGGACCAGATCAAGAATGATCCCCAGGAAGCGTATGGAGAAGGCACGAGGAATAGAGCGATTGTCGATGTGCAGAAACTTGTTAGGAGGAACAGGATCAGCCTTGGCCTTC
>NW_012026814.1:752101-753519 GCF_000956235.1 Wasmannia auropunctata
TTAAATACTTAATAAATACTTAATAAAATATTTATAAAACTTAAAATACTCGCTTGAAGTTGGCAAATTATAAAAATAAAAAATTTATAAAAAATAATTAATTAAATCATTTAAATTATTAAAAATAAATCAAATACTTGTATCGGTTAAAGCCTTAGAACTTAGCCGCGCTCTGATTGTGATTTTTAATGATTTGCGAACTACGAGAGAATGCTCCTCGAAATAAAATATTTGGTTGCCCTGAAAAGGGCAGATTAATTATTTTCTTTATAATAGGTGTTCAAAATGTCCACCATCCATTGCGATGCAAGCTCTCATGCGTCTTAATAAATTTTCTTGAGTTTTTTCCATAACTTCGTCGTCGACATCCCAAATCGCAAAGTGAAGTTTGTCATTTAATTCTTCGATGTCCTCGGGAAGCTGTCTGTAAACAATTTCTTTGCAATGTCCCCACAAAAAAAAATCTAATGGATTGAGATCCGGGGATCTTGCAGGCCAATGTATCGGGCCGTACCGTCCTATCCAACGTCCAGGAAATCGCTGATTTAAGAAATTTGTAACGATTCTGGCATTATGTGGTCCAGCACCGTCTTGTTGAAATAAAATTTGGTTTCTGCGTTCTAGTGGTACTTGTTCCAAAAAGTCTGGTAGATTTTCTTGTAAAAATTCCAAATACGATACGCTGTTTAACGTATCTGGAAGAATTACTGGACCCAATATGTTTGTGCCCATAATTCCAGCCCAGACGTTCAGTTTCCAACGAACTTGATAATTTCTGATTCGTGTCACACGAGGATTCTCTTCGTCCCACACATGCATATTGTGCGAGTTAAAAATTCCTTCTCGTGTAAACAACGATTCATCGCTGAATATTACACGAGAAGGAAATTCGGGATCTTCGTCTACTCTTCTTAAGAAATCCTCGCAAAATCTTCTCCTCTGAGGATAATCTTCTTCTCGTAAATGTTGCACCCGAGTATAGTGATAGGCGTGCAATTTTTCTTCTTTAAGTATTCTCTGAACGGTGGAATAAGATAATTGATATTCTCGAGCAATATCCCGAATGCTAATTTCAGGTTCTTGCTCGACAGCGCGAAGGACTGTTTCGACGTTCTGCAAATTTCTTGCATTGCGATGTCTGCCGGCGTCTTTCTTCTTCTGTAAGACGCTGCCAGTTTCATATAGCCTTTGAGCTGCCTCGAGTATAACGTTGGGTCTTGGATGTCTTGCTCGATTGGGATATAATTCGGCGTATCGTCTTGCAGCAACGTAATATTGCCCGTGGCACTCTCCGAGTACCATCAGCATATCGTAATATTCTTCGTTCGTATAAGCAGCCATCCTGATAATGCTTCTAATGATCGAAGGATTATTGATCGCAGTATCGATCGCGTCGTCCTATTTATGCGATCTTCGTA
>NW_012026814.1:755063-755954 GCF_000956235.1 Wasmannia auropunctata
TAAAAATAATTAATCAATTAAATCATTTAAATTATTAAAAAAATAATCAAATACTTGTATCGGTTAAAGCCTTAGAACTTAGCCGCGCTCTGATTGATATTTCAACTAATCACATGTTCGCGTTTCGACAGCGCTGCAAACGTAACCAACAAAGTCAGTCGACTGGTTGCTACCGTCGAGTGAACGCCTCGTGTGTACTGTCAGTAAATCGTCGTGGGTTAGTAAATAGTGCGCGTGTTTCTTTCCTCGACTTAGTTTTCAATCGACGAATAATTAATCGACACGGATTAATAATTATTAACTACTTAATACATTCGGTATTAAAGTCAGTCGACTGCTTGCTATCGTCGAATGAACGCCTCGTGTGTCAGTAAATCGTCGTGGATTAGTAAATAGTGCGCGTGTTTCTTTCCTCGACTGAGTTTTCAATCGACGAATAATTAATCGACACGGATTAATAATTATTAACTACTTAATACATTCGGTATTAAAGTCAGTCGACTGCTTGCTATCGTCGAATGAACGCCTCGTGTGTCAGTAAATCGTCGTGGATTAGTAAATAGTGCGCGTGTTTCTTTCCTCGACTGAGTTTTCAATCGACGAATAATTAATCGACACGGATTGATAATTATTAACTACTTAATACATTCGGTATTAAAGTCAGTCGACTGCTATGCTATCGTCGAGTAAACGGGTCGCGTGTTAATAAATCGCCGTGTGTTTCTTTCTTCGTGTGATTTTTCAGTGGACGGATAATTAATCGTCAGTGATTGTAAAGTACATAATAGTACGGATATTAAATAAATACATTAGAAGATTTCTCGTAATTTCTTCAAGTGAATAATTTGTATGTGAATTGAGTGTGAAATATTGAAGTGACACCGCGGTTTA
>NW_012026814.1:755974-756265 GCF_000956235.1 Wasmannia auropunctata
TTAATTTGCTAACTATTTCTCGTTATAATTTCAAAACTAAGCTTCGGAGAAAATTTTTGTAAAGGAAAATCGTCTTAGAATTGAGTCAAGAATACGTCTTTTCAGGGACACCGGGGTTATTCTGAATCACCCTGTATACACTCCGGCTTCCTCAGATCAGAACAAACGGTTGCAGTGTTTCTGGACATTCAAGGAGCTTTCGACAATGTTTGTCCGGCAATTCTAATTCTGGACTTATCCGACATAGGGATTCCGGCGCGATGCCGCAAATTCATCGAGAATCTCATAAGT
>NW_012026814.1:756315-764305 GCF_000956235.1 Wasmannia auropunctata
CCTGAAAATGTGCGTTATACACTATTTATATGTTATTGCGAGAAATATCATCCACATTCCTCGGTGGTCGAATGATAGGACGCTTTGCCGACAGTGCAGAGAGAACCGGATTCGATTTTTAGGTTCGACTCCAAATACGCACTTCGTGATACACATGACTTTTTTTATTATGGACTAGTGACTTTTTTTATTATGAAATGGATATGTGATTATGTAATCTTTATCGTTAAAAAATTTTTTAATTTATACATTTATATGTGTTATGAATTTTTTGTGACATTTTGTAATTCGTTTTGTTATATTCCAAAATTCTATTACAATTTAGAGAGAAAGTCATATAATTAATTAATATCATTATAAAGTATCATCACATATATAAAAAGCTATTTTATATATATAAAAAGCAATGACTACATGAACAAGATTTTCAAGATTATATAATGCAAAAAGAACATTCCGATCAGTTTACAAGAGGTTTGTCTGCAACGATGTTTACGATAAGCATAAATCCGGAAAGGATTTTCGAGACATCGAGATATTCTAGCGGTTAATCCTCTTGAGTATGCTAGATTCACCGAGTTTTTTTAGAGTTTTCGTATATATTTAGTATCGTACGAAAGTTTTGCCAAGACCTGAGAATTCAGGACATGGCTTGGGCGGATCCCCAGTGCCGATCTTTTAATCGTAACTCGCGGCTGGATACTAAGCAGAAAGATCTATTTTATTGTTCCCGTAATAATGCGGTAGCGAATTTTTATACAGTGTGAATAGAAAATAGTGAGAAAATTTTGAAGCATATTTGACTGTTATATATGATAATTTCATCAAAGATTTTTGAAATTCCCTTATATTCAATTTAAACGTAACAATAATTATTATACTTTTTTCTTAAAATACATCACAAATCGTATAATGTATAAAGTTAATTATACATAGAGAACATGTCTACACATGTATATTTGTACATAAAGAATTAAAAAATATGTATTATGGAAGAAAATAATTTTTAATTCTTTGTTCCATTTCACGTTTAATTCACAGATGTTTAAAATAATTACTTTTAATTAAATTAATACGAATTTTTGCTTGATAAAACTAAACAATAGAAGATAAATAGAAATGGTTAATAATTTGAGCATAAAAAGGATGATATAAAATATGATATAAAATAATAATTTATTATAAAAAGTAAGAATTAATGGTACGTTTCGACCTTACTTGGCCCTTTTCCCTCGTATAAAACTAAAAAATTATAAAATAGAATTTCTAATGCATTGTTGTCCAAAATTTTTAATTAAATACAAATAAATAGGTAAATATAAAAGTTAAAAATAAATAACTAAACATATTAAATAAATGATTAAAGAAATGATTAAAGAAAGGATTAAAGGAATAATTACAATCTAATATGTGTTTAGTAATTAGGTACCAAATGTCTCGACGAATCCAATCTAATATTATTTTTGTTCTTTGACTCTAGTCTTGAGTTGCATCTTCGTCTGTCCCACGTAAGAAGCGTCGCAATTATTGCAAGGAATCTTACATACATTATTATTAGACAGAAATTCGGATTTGTCTTTATGAGCTTTGATAATGGGATTGAGATTGTTGAAAGTACTAAATCCCATCGTATGTGCGGAGCAGTTGATAAGTGACGCAGCTTTTTCAGATATATTGTGTATGTATGGAATTACAAAAAATTTTTTTGTGTTTTTGTTAAAATTATCGTTATTGATAATATCACAATTTAAATTCAAATAGATTATAATTTTAATCTTTTTCTTAAGTTAATGACTCTAAAAATTAATTCTACACGGAGAAAATTTTTTTTAAATGTATCCTCCAAATCATGTTAATTGTGGAACAATATAGTATTTAGGCAAATTTTACTGTGCACTACAATAAGTATTTTACAGTAACATTTATAGTACTATATTGTCCCACAATTAACATGATTTGCACGGTAAATTAAAAAAAAAATTCTCTCTGTGTAGAGGGTAACCATTATCAAAGAATAAATTAATACATAATTCTACATTCTTACCCTAGTAAATAAGGTGAGACAAAAGGACAGCTCTGTCATCTAAATTATAAATGGTGCCGATCTAATGGCACATTGGGTGATCAGAATTGTAAAAAACGTATCTTCGCGAAAATGTATTTTTGTGGTACCAATCTATAATGATTTCCGTTCGCGGGCGTAAATCTGCATAAGATCTTAGAATAAGATAAATAGTCATCAACATGATGGACATACATCGACCCAACCGTTATCAGTTTCCTTGGAAAGATTTATTTTGAGGAATATTACATGACTGAACGGGAAAAGACTTTCTAATGGAAAGATTTCGAAAGCAGATAAAACTATTTTTTGCCACGTACATTTTGTCCGCGACAGTAAAATCCGATTTTGAAACGTGTCCGAGTCCCCTATTTTTCAAAAAACTAAGAAATAAATATTGTCTAGACATGTTGAGGCTGGAGTCGCGACAGAGCTATAAAATTTTCCCTTCAGCCTAAAGCAATGATTTACAAACTGATACAATAAAATTTGATTTCGAAACGTGTTCCAAATTTTCAAATTTCTATAGAGAAAGTTAATAAGAAAAACGCATTCCAGACATATTGGGAATAGAATTGTGACAAAATCGTAAAATTTCATTGAGGCACGAGATATTCCTTCAAAAAAAAAGGTGATTTATCTGTTTTCGAATTGGGTTCAAAATCTCACGATTGAGCAGTAAAAGAGACATCGACGATTAATGGGAACCCAGAATAAAACATTGTTTTTGTAGTGCGAAACTATGCATCCCCAAACTCTGAGTTTGCGCTAAGCTAAAACCCCCCCCAATGAATGACCAGTTGAAAATTGTAGCGGTGAGGATAACGACTCACCAAAATTGGTGAATCACCGAAGATGGTCCACCAATCAATAGCTGTTAAACTTAGCAATGTAAAACGGACAGAGTGAATTTAAGTTAGATTGTCCAATAAGTTTTGGGAAAGTGAAACTTAACGAATCAAGGGTTACACCTCATCTAAAGAACCACTACTAATCAAACCTTAACTCCCTCAACTTGACACATCCCACATTCCATAAGATCTCCTATATAAATCGGGACATTCCGGACTCTCGTCAAAACATCATCCTCCAGTACAGTAATTGTATATAGTCCCGTACACTTCTCTTAAACTCTGAAATAGTAATCTTGAGTTCGCAAGTGAAGTGATGAAGTGCCCTTTCGAACCCTTCCAATCAGAGCGACCAATTCAGCCGGACCAAGGTCAACATCAACAAACCAATCACCAAAGTACAACCTGAATCAGCCAAAAAGTAAGTCTTTTCTATTTTTGTAATAAACTCTGTTGTACGAAATTGTATCCTTACTGTTTCGCGGTTTTTTGCTTTAATCCTATTGATCGCGATTACCACATGCGCACTAGTTACTTTTCGTTTTCTTTGTCCATTCTTCTTTGTCCATTGTATTGTATTGAGTTCGTTCCCGCGTATTCACACGCTGCTATTCTTGCCACGTTAAGGCTATATATGAGAAAGTTATATTATAGTAAACATTGTATATCATTAATCGACTTGTGTCTAGTAAGTTATTAAGAACTACGACCTTAACAACAGGTTATGGACCCAGACACGTTTTACTTAAAGTCGATTGAAGAAAAGTAAAGTTTGGAGGTTACGTTATCACGTAGGTTAAACTGTGACGAGCTTGTTAAATATAATTTTCTGGACTTTGTCTGCCGATTGTCAAAGCATAATGGACGGAGACAGGGTGAAAATTGAGAAGCTTGTGAATTCCAACTAGATGCAATGGGAGTTCCAGGTACGGGCAATTCTGGATGCTCGTGATGCTCTGGAATTGATCGATGGCAGTTTGGTCAAGCCCGAAGGTGATGATCCGACGAATGCAGCAGAACTCAATCGATGAAAGGAAGCTAATGTAGCAAAGAAAATTTTGATCACAACGTTAGATAAGAAACCATTATCGTTGATTATGACCTGTGAGACAGCACGAGAAATGTGAATAAAGTTAAATATTTATGAACAAAAATCTGCGGATTCAGTTTATTTGCTTCAAACACAATTTCGTGAGTATCGTTACAATCCTGATGATGATGTTGCAACTCACGTAAGCGAATTAAAATCATTTGCTCGTAGATTACAACAAATAAATGAGCCAGTTTCATACTATGTTAATGACAACTGTCTTAAATACTTTACCCTCTACATTTCGACATTTTCATAGTGGGATTCGATTCCTGCGGCAGAGAGAACCTTGGATAAACTCGTATCGAGATTGAGGGTTGAAGTAACAAGAATGGGAATCAACGATATGAGTTTGAATGCCGAATCATTTACTCTGATGGCAAAGAAATCGAAAGGAAGCTTTGCAAGAGGAAATGCGCAGCGGACAGATAAAAAGGATTATAAAACGTTGTTAAAATGCTGGATATGTGGAGGACCACATCTACGACGTGATTGCCCATCGAGAAAGAAAAAGTAACAGCCAGGATAAACAAAAGAAAAATATTCATGGATTGGCTATGGTGAGTACACAATTCTCACATAAATTAGATGCCTCAGAATGGATCATTGATTCAGGATGTACGGAACATGTATGATAACAAATCAAATATTTCATAAATTATGAAAAGTTGACAGAAGCTGTTACCTTTGAATTAGGATGGTCGTAAGGTCCTAGCATAAGGTGTTAGTCAAATCAAAATACGATCACAAGTAGATGGAAAAGAACATCATCTACGAAATGTTATGTTTGTTCCTGAAATGGAAGTTAATCTATTTTCTGTTAAATCTATCGCTGAAGAAGGTTTACACAACAATTACAGATTGTAGATAACAAATGGCTATTTAAGAAGATTGATAATCGTTGAAGACCACAGAAAGAATGATATGTATATTCTGAACATCGATGTAATTCAGAATAAAGAATTTAGTTTTGTAGCACGAAGCAAGAAAGAAAATTCTTTACAAGTTTGGCATGAACGGATGGGACATCAGAGTAAAGCGCATGTTGAAGAATTATTAACGTCAAAAGGTATTCAAATCTCAGCATCGGCTCAAACGGAATATTGCGATGGATATACCTTTGGAAAGTGTCAACGTACCAATTTTCGAGAAATACCGAAAGCGACTAAAATCGGTGAGTTGGTTGTAACAGATGTCTGTGGACCTATGGAAGAACCGTAGTGGAATGGATACAGATTTTTTGTCACATTTAAAGATGATTTTGCACAGTATCAAAAGGTTTATTTTCTTCGTCATAAAAATGAGGTTGCAGCATGTTTTGAACATTACGTTAATTATATTTGCACTCAAACTGAAAACACAATAAAAACGATTATATCGGATAATGGTACGGAGTACACGGATCAAGCTTTCGTTGGAATCGCAAAGAAAAATGGCATCGAGATAGGAAGAGCTTCGGTTTATACACCTCAACAAAATGGACGAGCAGAAAGGGAAAATCGAAGCCTAATTGAAATGTCAAAACGAACGATGTTGTTAACACATGAAATGACGGAATCCAGACGCTTTTGGGCAGAAACATTGAACTGTGCTGCTTATGTTCTAAATCGCACAGGAAAATCACGAGAAAAAGGAAAAACTCCTTATGAAATTTGGTTTAATAAAAAATATTCTCTGAATCACTTGAAAATTTTCGGGTGTGAATCCTTTGTTCGAATACCGAAACAGAAAAGGGATGACAAAAAGTTTGGGAAAACAAGTAAAAGAGGAATTTTTGTTGGATATGAAAATATTACTGGGAATTATCGTGTCTGGATATCGGACGAGACACGGATTGAAATTAGTCGAGATGTAGAATTTCGTGAGATAACTGTTCCAGAAGTACTGATAGATTTAAGTCAGGGAGAGAAAGAAGAAAAAAATGTGTTGCCGGAAGATCCACGTCAACAAGAATTCTCGCAAGAAGAAAATCAGGAACAGGAAAAAGATAGTCAAGAACAAGGACATCAGACAGAAATAAATAAAAATCAAAAGGATCAACGGAAATCAAAGTATCATTTGAGAGATCGAGCAACACTTCAAACACCACAAAGTTTGCTTACTTGTGTCATAAATCTTCCATTAAACCAAATTCGTATAGTGAAGCATTACTGGTATCAGAAAGAGAAAGCTGGATTAAAGCAATGGACGAGAAAATGGATTCTCATCAGAAGAATGGCACCTGGGAGTTAATAGAACCTAAGCAAAATATGAATCATCTGTCATCGAAGTGGGTCTACTGTATTAAGACTAAATCAAACAGAGAGATTGATTGATTTAAAACCCGTTTAGTTATTAGGGGGTTACGGTATAGACTATTTTGAAATGTTTAGTCCTGTTGTTCGATATGATACGGTACGACTCCTGCTTTGGCTGGCTGCTACAGACAATCTGGAAATAAGTCAATTTGATTGCAAAACAGCCTTTTTGAATGGAAAGCTAGAGGAGACGATTTTTATGGTACAACCCGAAGGTTACAACGATGGATCAGGACGTATCTGTAAATTGATCCGGAGCTTGCATGGGCTTAAACAGGGGCCTAGATGCTGAAATCAGAGATTAAATCAATACCTGAACACTATTGGTTTCAAGAGTAGTCTTTTTGATCCTTGTATTTATTAAACAAGATTCTAAAAGATTGATAGTCATCGCGGTCTACGTAGATGATAGATTTATTTTTGCAAGCAGAAAAGAAGAGATCACTAAATTGTTGAATCAACGGCAAGACGAATTTAAGATTACTATTTGCGACGAGATCAGTCAATTCCTTGGTTTTTAGAACGCTTGGATAATGAAAACTTAAAAATTCATCAAGCTGCCTATATACTCAAAACGTTAAAGATGTTCAACATGGAAGATTGTCGACACCTTCGCAGACACCTGCAGACAAGGCATCGTTAGATGGATTATACAATGAAAAAGAAGTCGATACTGAACATTCAGTTGCCTCTGCAATTGGGCGTCTTATGTATCTTGTTGTTACCACGAGACCCGATTTGGCCTACGCAGTTGGAAAAGCAGTTCAACAGATGTCTAAACTAACTATTGGGCTATGTAAATTTATAAAACGTATCCTTAGATACTTGAGTGGAACAACTGAGTTAGGGGTTACTTATTGTAAATCTACTAATGATTATTTAGATGTTTTTACTGATGCAGACTATGCTGGGGACTTGCTGACTAGACGGTCTACCACTAGCTATGTTTCGATCTTGGAAAATGGAGCTATTACATGGAGCAGTCAACGTCAGAGTTGTGTAACTCTATCGACAACGAAAGCCGAATATATAGCGGCATCCACTGCTGCCAAGGAATTAGTATGGCTGCATAACATCCTTAAAGAATTTAAACCTGAAGTTAAAGTACATCTCTTCGTGAATAATCAAGCTGCGATTCAGGGTTAGCCAACAACCCTGAACAACATAAACGGACAAAGCACATCGCAGTGAGATATTATTATATTTGAGAGTTGGTCTTGGAGAAGAAGATTGTATTAGAATATATTGACACAATCAATCAAGTGGCGGATATACTTACAAAGCCTATGAGACCATTACGTTTAAAAGAACTAAATTCTAAAATCGGGCTCAATTAACTGTAAACTCTTACTTGGAAAAGATTCAATTTAGGGAGAGTATTGTACGAAATTGTATCCTTACTGTTTCGCGGTTTTTTGCTTTAATCCTATTGGTCGCGATTACCACATACGCGCTAGTTACTTTTCGTTTTCTTTGTTTATTCTCTTTTGTCTATTGTATTGTATTGAGTTCGTTCCCGCGTATTCGCACGCTGCTATTCTTGCCACGTTAAGGCTATACAGGGTGTCCCGTAACGCTTAATTAATATTTCAAGGCGTGAAAGAGAATGAAATTTTGAACTAAAAGTTCCTCTTTCAATTTTGGTTCAGACCATTATTTACAGAGTTATTAACGAATAAAGTTAATCAAT
>NW_012026814.1:764355-764786 GCF_000956235.1 Wasmannia auropunctata
TATATTACGTGATTTCGTTTTTCTCACGATAAAACGTTAGGTTCGGCTTAAATTTATATATTATAGCGCGTAATCTCTCTTCTTTTCTCTTTCTCTCTATCTTTCTCTCTCTCTCTCTCTCTCTTTCTCTCTCTCTCTCTCACACACACATTCATTCATAGCATGGAGATTTGGTTGGCTGCATGAAAGACAAGCGTACCTTCATCACTGTACAACATACATTCAGATGATGTCTTGACAAGCTGTGTTTTAAATTTTGCTGTGTGAGATAATGTAATTATGAGAGGCAGATTAAATTATAAAATTATAAAACATTTTGTTTCCAGACGCTGCGAGCTAAAAAAAAATACATCATCTGAATGCATCTTGGCGAATTTATACAAACATACAATACAATAACACCCTGTCGCAAAGAACGGCACTGATATAGT
>NW_012026814.1:766248-770010 GCF_000956235.1 Wasmannia auropunctata
GACGTGTGCTCATCAGATCAGCATTAGCGTACAAGTCTGAAGTGCTAGGGATCTCAGGTTTGAATCTCGAATATCTCGATGTATTTTAAAAAATTATAAACCTGCGTATAAATTGCAATTAGTAATAATAAAAAACATGCGAAACAAATTAAACTCTACAAATAATAATATGTAATTATAAAATGAAGAGGTTCGCGACTTTAAATCCCACGCTCGGCGTTGCGGATAACCACGGCAGTACCGGCACTCGCACGGAGCGCCCTCCCGCGTTCTTTTATATACATTCCTTACAGTTCGTCATCACGTGTAAGCATACCATATAAATAAAATCGCTGTTCATAGAGAATCATCCCTTTCCATTTATTTTTACATAAAATTTAAAAAAAATTTTTTTGTTAAAATATAGCAACCCACATGGAGTATTTGTCTATACTACTACTAAGTATTCGTCACTACTAGTACTAAGTATTCGTCAATACTAAGTATTGGCTAAAAAAGTATTGGCAAATTTAATATTGCTAATACTAAGTATTGAGATCTTAATACTTATTTTCCGTAAGGAAAGTTCTATGGAAAGCGTGGAATTTCTGGAAGAAATCCTTCCTCCTCATCCCCGCTTCTATTATCACTATGGTGAACATAATTTTTTCGAGTTGCTAATATCTTACTTTGCGCATCGGCTCTCCCCGCTCAAACCCGGAATCTATACCATCGGTCCGGATGAATTTGATGAAATCCGATCCGTGATCGCTAAGCTCAGTCCTACGTTTCGATCTCCGTATATTTCCATACTTCTCCTTTCTCTTACATAATCCCAGTAACCTTTTTTTATAACTTTTTCCCTCCTTACAGCAACGCTGAAGGAGCTCGCAGAATAATCGTTTTTATATGTAAATAATCATAATCATGTAATACCCACAAAACGTTTATATTTATAATATTGTACACTCGTCCATTCGTCATCCGTTTATTAATTTATGATATTTCGGTTCTTATTTTTTTTAATATTTGTAATTTTGCAAACTTGTAAGCCTTATATCTTTAACAACGGTTAACCAAATTGTAATCTCAATCCGAATTTTTTTGTAATCTTTAGATAGTGCTCATTAGAAGTTAGTTATTGTTACATAAGGAAAGACACATTATAATTTTATTGTAATTATAATTTTCAAATCGCATATTATAATTCTCAAATATTATTTTTGTCATTAAAACTTGTTAAGCTAGTAGTTAGTAATAAATTTAATTGTTATGTTAAAATTTAATCTTAACTTTTTCTACTTTAATTAAAAGATCTCACCCACGTTCTTTCTCCTTTCCATATGGGAATCACACAGGTCCGATCCTGAGTCACATGGATTAAGTTTCTTGACTAAAACAGGACCAACGATTGCACTTGTTTATGAGATCGAGTAATAGCGTTCCTTATGGAACATTGACTCGTCCACCAAACCCTATTAAAGCGTTTTCGACTCACACGTATACCTCCATGCGTATCTGCAAGACAAACTGTCTAGTTACGTCCTTCCATACCTCCCTCCTCTACGAATCCAGACGTTTCTAGACTTCCGTTTCTGCGAGACTTCCAATCCTTTTTTTAAAATAAAATTATTTCCCGGGGTATGAACGTAACATACTTTTTTGAAAAAAATTCACCCGTTTAACTAACGAATTTATACATTCCTTTCTATGCTAGTGGCAGAATTTTTCTTGACACGGATTAGTATGTATTCTCATTAGCAATAATTTGTCTTTTTAATGTAAACATCTTTATTTAGAGTCACTTTATCCACATCATCCCCTTATCCACTCTTGTAAATATGATGTTAGGGTTTTTCTTGCAAAACAGAAGAGTTTCCTTATGCATAGTCAATAAATCTTTTTCCATATGACATAAAGATTATCCACATCATCCCCTTATCCACTCTTGTAAATATGATGTTAGGGTTTTTCTTGCAAAACAGAAGAGTTTTCTTATGCATAGTCAATAAATCTTTTTCCATAACATTAAGATTTTTTTTAAAACAAGAGACAGTGGAACTGTGGAATGATGATATCACGGAGCTTTGTTTTTGTTAAAGTATTGAGGTGGCGATTATGGCTTTTTAAATCTTTGATAAATTCGCGGATCACACATTTTTATTACTGCGAAGGCAAACTCTCCAGTTATTGAAAATTGGAAGCAAATTGCGGAATGTTCATGCTGGATATATTAACAAACTATTTGTCATTCAATTTAAGGAGGGAGCCTGATGTAACACGTTGAAAAATTAGGTGATTCTTTTGACATTTTTGTTTTAGAAAACTATACAACCAATTCTTTTGAACTTTATAGAGTAATTTCTTATACTATTGAAGTAACAAAAAAATATTTTTTTGCCAGAAAAAAATATTTATTATGCAAATAATAATAACATTTATTCGGCGGTGAAGATAGATGACGGCATACAAAATAACTCAAAAACTATTCATCTGATTGGCTTAGGCCTTTGCACACATCTGCCCAAATACTTTCCTAATAATCACCTTGAACCACAGTTTAATATTATTTAATAACATTAAATAAAATAAGGGCTATGGGAGTTAGCGCAGTAAGTGGTACGCAATAAAAAAATTAAATTAAATACAAGCCATTTTTAATCGTATAATTACAGTAGCTTGATAGGATAAAATTATATAGCTGTTTCAAAATATTATTTTAATAATATTATTATTTAATATTATTTAATAATTATTTACTATTATTTAAGTAATAATTATAATTTGAATAAAACCGCCTATGTGAATAACACAACTAACTTTGAAAGCGCCTTTTCGCGGTCACAGCTGGATCTTAGATGCCCAATAAATTCTATATGAATTTTTCTGAACTCCATGTACAGCCGTTAAACATAATCATATAGAATTTATTAGGCAAGATCCAGCCGTGTTACGTCGCAATGGGAGCGTGAGCGGATGTTCAGATCGACAAACTGAGAGACGAGTTTAGACACGAATAGAATTTATTACACAACAATTACAAAAAAAAAACATAAAAGAAAATTACAAAATGATCCCCGAAATCGCAATTTGCACGGCGTACAAACGTCAAAGTCTCGACGCGACAGAAGTAAGCGAGCGAACGAAATCGACAGCAAGATGCTACTCTGAGGACTTACTTTCGAGAGCACCCCTCGGGCGCGGTGGCTCGGTTATATACCCGGAGACTGATCGTTCTAGAATATTTTAGAACAATGATAACGCGAAAGACAAACTCATCGGTTTACGGACCGTTACTAGGTCCACACGTGTTTATGATTTGACGGGCGATCAGTTGATGTCGCGAAACGTCGGCTGTCGATCAGCTGTTTTCGTGGAAGGCCTTTCTCTGTCTCAATTGTTACATTCGCATTTCTTATGACCTCGTTAGTTGAGGCAGTGGAGACAGCTTAGCCGCACTGCGAGAAACACGGTTCGTTCGTGAATTTAATAATTTTAATGATTTGATGATTTCGCACAAGCCGTGACCGCGAAAAGGCGCTCTCGAAGTTAGTTGTGTTATTTACATAGACGTCTCCCATACAGAACATAATATCTGTTAGATATCTATTCGATATCCTCATATCCATGATAGGATATCCATAAATCTCTAATAAATAGCTAGTAGACATCCTCTATACATCCAAATGTCCGCAATACGAGATCTCAGAAATATCCATAAGATATCTAAGCCAATCGATTACATATTTATATACAGATCGGAAGAGCACACGTCTGAACTCC
>NW_012026814.1:772415-772831 GCF_000956235.1 Wasmannia auropunctata
AATAATCTGTTCTTTTTAGCGTTTTTTGTACACTTTAACTATTTTTTTATAGCTAAAAAGAACAGACCATCGACTCGGAGTCGGATCGAGTCAACAAATCGAAAACGCTATTAAAGACCGACAGCCTTACGGGAGTTAGCGTGGTAGTTTAGTAATTGCTAAAATTTAAGCAATTATAGTCAATAATATAACATTAATTTTATGATTTATTAATAGATCAATGTTTTTTAGACATGTACATTGTAATTCATATGTATTATATCTTGCTAATAGTTAATTTTATTTAAAATTAACTATTTAAAATTAACTACTGCATTTTTATAGTTACCACCCGCGTTTGATTATCCAAAGAGATGGTAAAACAGTTGGAAAAAAATGTATTTTTGCGGCAATATATGATATTATAACATTATAAG
>NW_012026814.1:772881-779531 GCF_000956235.1 Wasmannia auropunctata
CGTGTGCTCTTCCGATATGTTTATTAAGTATCTCCGGTAAATATTTTGTTAACATAGATATGTAGATAACAAATAAATATCTAATAGATATCTTTGGTAACTGTTTAGTGAATATGGATGTGTAGATAATTATTAAATATCTACTAGTTATCCATAATGGATATGGATAGTGTATAGATATGTGAATATCCAGTAGATATTTATTATATATTTTGTTCTGTATGGGCTTAGTAATCTTATTCAAATTATAATTATTATTTAATACACGTACCTCTTAGCATACGTTCTCATTTAATATATAAAGGTTATTGCGACAAATATTATCATATGCCTCGGTGGTCGAGCTGATTAAGACGCCCGCCCCAGAAAGTCGAGAAATCCCAGGTTCAAATCCTGACTGAGAAATACATATTTTTCGCAATAAGTTTTTTTCAGTATTTTAAGATGCTTATAAGCATCGATTGATTAGAAAAATCAATATGATATTTCTATTCCAGCCTCAGCTAATAATTGCGTTTCAAGTCCGAACATTTAATCGGCGCGCAGTTCAACGGCTGTACATGGACTTCAGAAAAATTCATATAGAATCTATTAGGCATCTAAGATCCAGCCGTGACCGCAAAAAGGCGCTCTCAAAGTTAATTGTAATATTATTTAATTAAATAATTTTTATTGCATAATAAACACGAAAAATTTTTTGTCAAAATCGCTACCTTCTTTTTCCAAGTGTCGCGATTTTGACAATTTCGCATTATTTTCTTTAAAAATAGGTTCAGTTAATGCGTAAACTCTTAATAAACAGTAATCTTTTTGGATCTTTTATTTCAGACAAATACAAGCAACGCTACATTGCACGCCGTCAAACATCATCACGGCCGACGTGCTAAATAAAAAATTATTATTACTTGCATAATAAATACTTTTTTCTGATAAAAACAACATTCACATAAAAATAACATTCAACATTACATTTACATCAATATTTATATAGGGACTGCCAAAAGTTTGGGGCCACCTAAATAATTTCTGAATGGTTCGAGACATTGGATGTACTTTATAAAGTTACAATGGCAAAATGTAATCTATTATTTAACCTTAAAAACATTTACTTCAATTCTCCGAGGGAGCGGAAGAGGAAGGATTGAAAATCTTAAATGGCATGTGGAGTCGAGTGAAAACTCGTTTGAAAGGGCTTTTTGACACGAGAAAAATGCAAAATTATTGAGGTCTTTATGACTTTTTTCGCAGAGTTATGCTCATTTGAACATTGGTGTTTTTTAACACTAGCGAGGCCCACGCTGCGGACGTGAGGAAGATAAGTTTTCACGCATGTTCCTGAGTAGATGGAAATGCATGTAAAAGAGCGTGCGTGCGCGCGTGCGTGCGTGTGTTTGTGTAAGGAACATACGCGATGCCTTATCTTCCTCACGTCCTCGCCGTGGGCCTCGCTAATGTAAAACAAAAACACCAATGTTCAAATGAGTATAACTGCGAAAAAAAATCATAGAGACCTTAACGGCCTCGCGTTCTTCTCATCTCAAAAAGTCCTTTTAGAGACTTTATTCGACGCCACATTTACCACTTAAGATTTTCAAACCCTCTCCCTCTCCGCCTCCCTCGGAAGGTTGAAGTGGATGTTTTCAAGGTTAAATTATAGGTTACATTTTGCTATTGTAACGCTATATATTTCAATTCAATATCTCGAACGTTCAGAAATTATTTAGGTGGCCCGGAACTTTTGGCAGTCTCTGACATCTCTGTATAATATTACTCTGCGTCGGTCAGACTGACCTGTGAGTAGAGAAGTGCATCGAATGGCAGATCTGTGAAAATGAAGCCTTACACCTCTCCTACACACTCACACTTTGCCTACTCGTGATGACGCTGCTGTACCCTCATCGGAGATTGGGTAACCAACCCCTCTAGAATTGATGAGGAGACTAAAGAAATGAGAGCCACTCACTCCCAGGCGGGGGGTTACGCTACAAGCTAACAATCTGTACGTGTAAAAACAATAAGAAACCACAGAATAAGCCTCGGATACAACGGATAAATCGGCAACGAACCAGGCAATGAAAGAAGGAATTACATTTGGAACATGGAACGTTAGGAGATGGGAGGACAATGTCTCAGAGGATGCGCGGAAGCTACTAACAGTGAGAAATTGGAAGCCGTACGCCACGGATCGAAATATCTGAAGGACAAAACTGAAGGATGCCCGGGCTTGATATGAGCTGTAGCACCATCGAATAATAATAAAAATACTCTGATGTAACTTATAATATTACAGTGACATATTTTTATCTGTAAATTTGTAATAGTAACATGAAAGTAACAAGTTATGTCTTTCATATAAACTATTAACATAACAATTGTTACTTTACTTTACTTTCAAGTAATGTAACTGCTACAAAGTGTGTTTAGTGAGATGCTTATATGCATTTCATGTAGAATGACCCTTATTTCTTCTTGCAAAAATAGCATATAGCATAGGTATATGCTTATCTCAGGGAATGGAAAGTTACTTTTTAAAAATAACTTATAGTTATTGTTACTCGATATTGAGTTGAAAAAATAACTAGTTGCCGTTAATATTCATACATCACATAAATTTTTCAGAGATATCTCGGAAATATTTTAATTGAAAAGTGAAATTGGATCGTTAAGGGATCGTATGTAGGGAGGTTTAGATCCGTACACTCGTTTCGTATAAAAAAAAACACTTTGTTTATTCACTGTTCTATAAGTGGTATATTATAAAATTCAATGTATATGTTAATGCGTCCACCACATCGAGATACGCGTCACTCTGTCGATGGAATGGCGCGGTAATTCCGCAAATCTGCGTTGTCGAGGGCTCGGCCTCGGTAGTGCGGCCGGTAAGAGTCGCAATTTCGGTTATCGAGGGCTCGGCCTCGTTCGGCGAGGACTCGGCCTCGATTTGGCGAGGACTAGGTCTCGATTTGCAAGGATTCGTCCTCAGGCGGCGTGAAGACTCGGCTTCTTGCCGGAGGGCTCGGCCTCCCACTGTGCGTGCGGCACGCTCGACCGGAACTCGCTTGTGCCGAATGCGTCCGCCGGAAATAGTTCCACGTCGCAAGTCGCGTCACTTCGGGCGCGTGGCGTGTTTGCGCAGCCCGTTCTGGAACGATCCGCGAATCGTAGACTGTTCGATTGCACGGTCGATGTCACAATTCGCACTGTGCCGATTATATGTAATGTTTCGCTGCTTCGACACGGTGTTCGCGACTCGCCGTTGCAATTCGTCACTAAACGCGGGTCCGATCGGTCTCTTGTCGCGGCACCTTAACTCGAATGTTCGATGTCCGCACTGCGCTTCGACACTCGTTTTCGAGCCCAGAACGTTAAACGAGTCTCGCGTTCGAGTTCTTTCGCGTTCACGACCCGCGACACTCTTCTTGGAGAGTTTAGCTTCGAAACAATAATCACGCTCACAATGCTTGTTAATCGAATGAAGTCGGCGCGTACGTGTACTCGGATCCGAGATCGAAACGATTAATGGACGATTGAGAGAGGACTTCCGAAGGGTTGTCCTATATATAGGGTACTTCCTCCGCGTTGCATCCCCGCTATTGACGCATTATCCAATCGCAACCCGCGCGTCCCTCAAGTATCGATTGGCTATCGAACGCGTTAACCGGAGGGATCTCTTCATGGTCCGTGCTAGATCGTGTATTTCGGCGGTGTTGCTTGCGCGACGGACTGGATTCGCGTGTGGACCTGGTCACGGTACGGTCGTGTGCTTAGTGTGCTCTCGTATAGTGTCTACTGTTTACTCATCGCCGGATAATTTTCGGCAAGTGGTGCTCGGGCTTATTCTCTCACGCGAAACCTTTATCCCCTGCGTCAGTCAAGTACGCAATTTCCCGATATGTACGAGGCCCCGGCCTCGGGCGCTGGGGGCCGAGATAATGTGCCGGCAAGTCCGCCATACTCGGACCCCGCGCGTCCCCCCCCCCCCATCGGAAAACCAGACTTTATCGGTTCCGCTCGAAAGTTTCTCTACGTTCGAGGGGCAATTAGCCCTCTCTCAAAGCTTTTCCCCCTTATCTCCAGCGTCTCTTTCTTCTCAACCCTATCCGCTGCCATCCCCTTCCCTTTCCCCTCCCCTTGTAAATGCAAACGCGGGCCTCGGTGTGCTTCCGGACTCGGATCAACAATATCTCAACAGTGTTGTTCCTGCGCACAACACTATTGCGCACTCTCAATCTCAGCATCTTAACAGAAATATCTCTGGCGATGAAATGATCTGCGAGGCATCGCAGACGACGAACGATCAGGAGAGAGCACCGTCTTCAGCCGGGATTAAGAAAGGTAACAAACGCACCTTCCAAGACTCGGAGACTGCTTCTACCTCCACGGCGTCTGGATCACGTGAATCCGCGCCTTCTCACCACTCTGAAATTTCGATCGGCTCGAACGCTGGGTCCAACAGCGTTTCCGGCAAAGCAAATAAAACGCGCAAAATTGAAGAAAAGGCAAACACATACACGGCTTCAGATCTCCCTCCTTACGCCGTTCACGTCCACGCGCTAGGCAACAGCAGAAATAGCATGCAGCATCCGGTGAAAATCTTCGCTCAAGTAGGTAAGGTTATGCCTGCGTCCGACATCGTTGAGATGGAACGCCTCGGTATCGGCAAAATAATAGTGGTATGCAGATCAGCGGCGGCCGCTAACAAACTCGTTTCTAACCCGGATCTTGCAACTTTTAACCTAAAGGCAGTAATACCTAACTACAGAGTCCTGAGAACAGGAATTATCAAAGACATTCCGCAAGATTTTGACGTGGCCGAAATTAAATCCTCTATGTCTACATCACAAAATCATAAAATCATTAGCGTACATCGTCTAAATAGGAAAGTTGTGATAAGCGGTAACACTCAGTATGTACCTTCACGTACCATATGCGTTACATTCGCAGGACAATCACTTCCCACTCACGTGACTCTCTTCTGGGCCAGGCACGAAGTTCATCCGTATATCCCTAAAGCTCGGGTATGTTACTCGTGCTATAGAGCTGGCCACGTCAGTGCTGCCTGTCGCAGTCAGCCACGCTGCATCTATTGTGGTAATGCCCCACATGGCAATGACGTCATCTGCCCGCTTAAGGAAGATACACCATGCTGCATAAATTGTTCGGGTGAGCATCTCCCAGTGAATCCTAAATGCCCCCTACTAGAGAACCAAAGGAAAATTCTCACTCTTTCAGCAGCCCAAAATATACCTCTCGCAGAGGCAAAAAAAAGGTTGAATACTCCTCCTTCCCCTACACTCGGCCCTGGTTTCTCTTCTCAGTCCCCCACAACAGGGTCTAGCTCTGCTTTCGCTGTTCCTACTCACAATAGGTTTGAGGCTCTAAACGGAATTAATAATGGTGATTATCATTCCCCAGGTTCGCAGGCTTCTTACGCACAAATAGCGGCAGGCTTATCCTCAAGGCAGCATAGGTCGCAACCAAACCATAATGTCAGAAAATCGGCTGCTTCTCCTATTAACGAGGCACAATCCCACAGGAGTGCCGCGGAGGGCAGGGATCCTCCTCCTCCTCTTCATAATTTCGATAGAAGTCCGCCTTCTTCTTCTTCGGGAAACGGAGTCCGTTTCCAGCCAAATTTCACCAGCACTCCTAACACCAACTCAAACTCAAACTCGCATAGGGGAAGCTCCTCCCCTCCCTCCTACAATCAGAACTTGAATAGAGAATCAAGTGGTTTTGAGGCTCTTCTAGATCTTCTCAACTCTTGTGGCGGATTAGGTAATCCCAATCTTTCCCAAATAATAAATAAGATTCTAACGCTAATTAGAATGATTTCGCCTTACTTAAACCAGCTCTTCAATATTTTTAGTTCCAACAACTCAACGTCTCAGCAGTATACGGTTTTTCCCCAACGCCCCTCGCAGGCCTCCCATCCGTCCGATGGGGCGAACAACTTTTATCATCTGTAAGTCCATCATTGAAAATATTATCACCTCCCCCTTCCCTCCTTCTTCCTAACCCTACCTCCCTTTCCCTTCCTTCCTTGGATACACCCTCCGTTCCCCTCCCTCCCCCACCCCCCTTCCCTCTCTTCCCTTCCCTCTTCCTCCCTCTTCCCCTCCCCCTTCTCTTCCCCTCATCTCCCCTCGATCCCCAATCCACATGACTAAGCGTACCTTTAAAGGTCGTAAACTCTCCGTCCTGTCGTGGAATTGTCGTGGATTGCGAGGTAGATTGCCAGACATTCAGCGGTTAGCTGATTCGTATGACGTTATTTGTGTACAAGAGACTCTAATAAATCCCTCAAGCAAAATTCATCTTAATGGCTTTCGAGTAGTCATGAAGGATAGATTGGCTATTAGGGAATGTGGCATATGCATTCTTCTTCGTAATAATATCCTTTTCGAACCTGTTGATACCTCATTTGTCTTTCACGATTCACTCAAAATCCAGGGTATAAAAATTAAATCTCCGGGGATGGACTTAACTATTATCAATGTGTACAGACACCCCAACAAACGTACGCCTTTCGCAGTATTAGTAGCCCTCTTCGATCTCGCAAATTTGCATAATAATACGTTGTTTTTAGGGGACTTCAATGCCCATCATAGTTCTTGGGGATGCGGCAAGTCGGACGCTATAGGCAGGAA
>NW_012026814.1:780770-781841 GCF_000956235.1 Wasmannia auropunctata
GTCTGCGTCGACTCGAAGTGCTTGTCACAACGGAAGATAGCTTAGCAAAAGCAAGAAAAAGGATCCCCATCTTCTCACGATACATTGCCACCAAGCACGTTCTGCCTATCATCCATCGTTCTTCATTTCTCCCAGCCTTTTACTACGACTACAGAACCTCCATCTACCGCAAAGACGTTGATTTCTGTATGCCCTTCGGACAAAAAGAATCTTCACCAAGCGAAGTCACAGCGAGGTTTCAGGAATATTTCGCTGAGCTTCCCATAGAAGTTACTGCCTTTTATACAGACGGCTCCAAATCCGACAAGTCTTCAATGCTTGGATCAAGTGTTTATTCGCCTAGTCTTGGATTCACTCTGTGTGAAAAACTTCCCTCTGCTTCCTCAACTTTCACAGCTGAGGCCTGGGCTATCCTGCAAGCCGTCAACGCATGCTTTGACTTTAACATTGAAAATGCAGTAATCTTCTCAGACTCGAAGAGCGTACTAGAAACGTTAGCTTCTCTAAGTTGCAATCATAGCAATCATGTTATCCATCAAATTAAGCATAAACTCTCCTTGGCTGAATCGCGCAAGATGAGCATCATTCTCTGTTGGATTCCCGCTCATAAGGGCATCGGAGGCAATGAAAAGGCTGACCGTTTAGCTAAACACGCCGCCGCAAACAGCAGGCGCCCTTTCTTTAAAGTTCCCTATCCGGATCTCCAGGTAGAGGCCAAGGAACATCGCTTTGCATCCTTCAGAGAATATCTGGAATCAACTGCCTTAGTCAAAGGCACTCAATACTCTGAAATATATAAGGATTACTCTGATAAAACCTGGTTCCACAACAAAGGCTTAAAGAGAGAGGAAATTGTCTGCGTGTCCAGGATTAGAAGCAACCATTATAACTTGCTTTACAGCCTTTTTAGAAAAAACATAGTTGATTCTCCTGCTTGTCCGTGCGGAGACCCTCGTCAAGATATCAACCACGTTGTCTTCTACTGCCCGCTTTGTATTTACAAGTCGGGAAAGCTTCGCTCCTTCATCAAAAAGAACTTTCCCCTGTACGCAATTGATCTTTTTCCTATGT
>NW_012026814.1:783363-783816 GCF_000956235.1 Wasmannia auropunctata
ACACACACACACACACAAAATGAGATTTAATTCCGACCCGTCAAATTCTATGTAGTTCACTTTGGGATGAATTACAACCATAATTTGAGCTAATGACAGTGGTAACTTAAATTTAAAATAACTCAGTGAAAAATGGTCGTATCGAACTCCGTAAAAAAGCAATTTAAAGCTAAAATTCCATACTTTCATGTGCTTTTTGTCCGAATAAGCTGTGGTACCTGGTTCACGCCGTGCACACAGTATAACCAGTAGGTCCACTTCGTGTCGGCACCTTTGATCTCCTTTTCCGGATCACGTGAGCATCCGTCATGTTAAATCCAGGACCGAATTAAGAAAAGTGCCTCACAAGTAATAAAACAGATAAGTAATATGGATTCGATACAGTAAATCAATAAATTCAATGTGTAATAATCAATAAATTCAATCGAATAAAACGTTTTATTAGTAACAATA
>NW_012026814.1:783866-786507 GCF_000956235.1 Wasmannia auropunctata
GAATTTATATACATACAATCCAATTCTATAAACTACGCGCAAATAAAAATTTTTGATCTTGAAACTCAATAACGCTTGAATCCAGCTGATATTTTTCAAAAAAAATTTTTACAGTATTTTAAAATATTTATTAACGTTAATCTTTTATTAAATTATTTGTCAATTTAATTTATGATATTGATTGATTTATACCATTAAGATGTCATAATCCAATTACAGAGCTGTATAAACATCTTAAGGTATTATTTGAAACAGTCTTAAAATAAGAACAAATAGAGAGAAATGATTTATCGAATTGACAGTTGAATCGACATTGGTACAATAATTTCGACATCAATTCAACATTGATTCTAATTGATGATCAGTTCTCACGGGATATGAATATAGCTAAAGACTAAAAATTAAATATACAAAAATATTGTAATAAATACAAAAAGTTTAAAATACGAAGAGTAACGATAAAAGTAACTATAATTCATTACTGTCACCGAAAAAATGTAACTACGTTACCGTACAGTCATCAAAAAATAGAATAACGCTGTTATCAAAAAAAGTAAGTGTAACGGTAACGGTATTACAAGTAACACGTTACTTTCAATCCTTGGTTTATCTATTATAAAATATAAATAAAACAAATCATAGAACTTTCTATACGTTATAGAGACCCTTACTAAAAAAGCATCTTCATAATATGTCTTCTGCCATGTTTTACAGTAGATATTTGACAGCGCACTTTAAATCTCTCATTTTTAGAACGATGAACATACTTTATGCTATTAGAGGACATCAGATTGAATTTATGTACTTTTGTCGCTTCATAATACTTTAGACTACTCCTTGGTTATCAAATTACGATGAATCTTTGAAAAAAGAATTCTGGCTCTCCTATTTTTGACACTATATTATAATAGTTTTCTGCTTGGATAACGCTGCTTGGACTTATTGTTAGCAAGACTTAATTGATTAATCGACGCTATGCAATGGAAAAATGAACATTCACTTTATAATTCTGCCATAAAATTTCAATAATTTGTTATGCAATTTTGTGAGGGTCAACAATTGATTATTTTATCTATATATCTTGCTGTTTTAGTCATTTTTGCCAAAATTTATTGTTAGTAACTTTGGGTCCAATATAGACGATTCTAGGCACTTATTAATTGACAAAATTTGTTCTTCAACAAATGGTTTTACAGTTTCCTTAAAATTTATTTGCCTTATGTTGTGTTTTTATTATATTCCATATCAAAAAGTAATACAGAATATCTTATACTTTAAATTCTAAACATAATCTTGAAGGGAAAAACTTACAAAAGGTCAAAAGGTCAAAAGGTTTTTGAATAGTCTTTTAAGTGCAATTTCATAGTAAAAAGTGTCCTTATCAATATCTGTTAATTTTGCAGTACTATGACAAACATGGTACTCATATGTATAATACAAGTATAGCGAACAATTAAACTAAGCCGTATTTGCAACTTTGGTCATAAAAAATAACTTGTCAAACACTTTTGAGTGATAGAATACATACAGAGTATCCAAAAAGTACTGGGGCACCTGAATATCATGGAAAATATAAGTTTTACAGAAAAATGTTTCAGACCAAAGTTGTAGAGTTTAAAAAGATCTATTTACTGATTTTATCAGTTTGACCTTGGGTGGCATCATTAAGATCACTTTAAATTTCTTTAATGGAACTCCTATTTTTCATTGCATATTCCTGCAGCTTATCTCGAGAGCTTTCCAAAACACATAGATAAAATGTTTTTTGGTTAAGTAAAACTTCTCAAATTCTCAAGTCTCAAGTTATAAAGCTTGAAAATTACAGTACCACCGGCATTAGCATCTAAGGTGTCCGAACAAGGATGTTTCTCTTTTTTCAAAAAATAAAAATAATTTTCAAAAATGAAAATAAGAGAAACAATCTCCAATGATCATGACCTTGACATATGTTGTTAAGCTCATAATTCTGAACAACATTCAAAAGATTTCAGCCATGTTTAGACATTTTGGATAATACTAATGCCGGTGATACTGTAACTTTCAAGCTTCATAATTCAAGATTTACTTAACCAAAAAACAGTTTATCCACGTGTTTTGGAAAGCTCTCGAGATAAGCTACAAGAATATGCAGTGAAAAATAGAGAATTCCATTTAAAAAATTTAAAGTGATTTTATCTCGTCTATAGCGACGCCACCCAAGGTCAAACTGATAAGATCAATAAATAGATTTTTTTAAACCCTACAACTTTTGCCTGAAACATTTTTCTGTAAAACTTACATTTTCCATGATACTCAGATGTCCCGATACTTTTTGGATACTCTGTATAAGAATATGTAAAGAATATTTTATTATAGATCTAATTCAAGTAAAATCTATGCAATTATCAAACAAAGCAGTAGTTTAGGATTAAATATTACAAGATTTAATGACCACAAGATGTGATTACGTTTTAATATTAAATAACAAAATATTAAACTAATTTAATTAATACAAAATAAATATTTTAATAAAATAAAAATTTTAAATAAAGTTATAATATAAAAAAACCGGTATGCTTCATAATTCTTCAAATAAACTATCGATTTGCAACAAAACTCTTTTCTCGGTCTCTCTCTCTCTCTCTCTCTCTCTCTCTCTCTC
>NW_012026814.1:786557-794694 GCF_000956235.1 Wasmannia auropunctata
TCATTTTAAAATTTAAATTCTAAATAGCTTATTATTCTAAGAAATTTAAGTTAAATTCTTATAGAAAAATACTATTAAAATTATGAAGAAATTATTGGAAATTATTAGAAAACTATTAAAATCCAATATTCTAAACTATATGTTTCAATAGCTTTTTAATCTAGTAGTATTTTTTCATAAGGATAATATATCAAAATTGCACAATGCGTTTTGTATCTACAAAATTAACCTTTAATGATAAAAATTTTTTAATGAAATTTTTTAGAGAGAAGATTAAGTTTGATATATCTACATGTTTTTTCACGATTAATAAATGTTTTCGATTCAGAACCTGATTAAACGAATGTGATCTTTTACGTTGTACTTCAAAACCCCTCTGAAATTCAAGCCCTTTCCTGAATTCTGTAGTCGCAAATGCAAATTCTCCATCTGACCACATATGTGTAAGATCAAAAGTCCAAGGAAGTTGTCCACTGCGGTATAAGAAAGGCCGGATGTAGACAGTCCGATTATTTGTACCAAATATGTTAATTCGAAACTCGGACTGCTGGATATATCATGCAGATAGTATGTTTGGATTGGCATAGACTTTCCAGTCGGATCAGTGAGATTCGTTACATGCCTGACTGTTCGGCCAAAGTACAACGAGCAGCATGTTATCAACAATGTTGAAAGTATCAAGAGAGCTCCACATGTAGAGAGAAACCGGGTGATTCTGGCTTGTTTTAACATGACAATTCGCTCTTCTTCCATTTTCGCTCTCAACCAATCTTTCACGATCATGTTAATTAACGGCGATAAATCTAGGAAAATAATTTGTATCTTCGATATACACATGTGGTGAGATCATTTCTTGTAACATTATTCGATATTGTGTAATCAGCTTTTAATTTGCGGATATTAATAATACATCTGTTAAAATTTGTAGTTTCTCAAAAAGTAGTGAAAACATTTGCTTATAAATTTAATAAAATAATAAAGGAGGGGAAAATTAAAAAAATCTCAACTCTAGAACTGTACTATTACTTTTTTTGCCTCTTATTGTTAACCGATTTTTGGGGTACAAATGCACGCATTCTTTATCATAACGTAAAATATTTTATATGTGGATTAGAAGATTAAAAAATAGGTCAATTTCTTCGTCTTTTAATATAAAAGAAAATGGCGTTAATTAAATTCAATTTCCTTAACTGGAAGTTAATAAGAAACCTGTTTAAACAAAAAAGTGCCAAAAATGCCAATTTTCATACAAAAATAGCAAACTTTTTTTCTAATGAACCAATTCCAAAATTTTAAACGCGAAATTAAAGAAGACATATTAGGCTATAAAAAAAAATATTCATTGTTGCAATCTCTTAAAAAATATAATTATTTTGCTATATGAATATCGACAAATATCATAAATTAAAAAATGAGAAAGAAACAATGAAAAACTGCTACACATTTGTTTTACACCTCTTTAAATATAATTTTTAATCAAAATACGTGGAAATATAAGTAGAACTTTAATAAACTTTAATCACGCTCGTTGCATAGGATGCACTTAAGAAATCTGTGGTTTTCACAAACCAGTATTTGGCAAATGCTACAAGTCACACGGCTTTTCCGATCGTCTGACCTAGCGCAAAAAACGTATCTTGCCAGCTTACTAGCTTGATTAAATATACTACTTTAACGAAGCAAACGAAATGATTTAACTGCATGAAATTGGCACAAACCGTTAAAAGGGGTACAAACGTACCCAAAGCGAAATTTCAATTTGTGTATGTCAGCAACTAGCATGTGACTGACGAAACAGCCGGTCTAGCCTCACTTCCAAAAAGTGAAAGTGAATTACGGGTACAGTCTCGAACCAAAAATGTCGTCTGTTAGCTCATGAGCCTAGTTTGAAAATTGTCCTGAAGTACAAATGTACCCCTTGTACGGTTCTAGAGTTAAATATGTTGATTAATAATAAAATACCTCCTTTTTTGTACCACATGATGAAGACTTTCAATAACGTTATCAAAAGAGGCAGAGTATATTGTAAATTATCTATCATCAGTATCATATCTCCCCATACTATTATCAGTGCCGTTAAGGCCGGTATGGTTAATACGAAAATCAACATAATGACATTTAATAGCAACCGAAGCTTCGACAATAATTCTTCACGCTGATCTTTAGTCTCTTCTGGCCACAAACCGATAATTTTCAACATGCAGCGGTTCAGACCAATCGCCCATTCTAAATCTATAAAATTAATAAAGCAAATACATAAGAATCATTTATTTAAATATCAGTTTATTCCGTAAAACTGTGTTTTTTTCCATAATTTTGCATATTAAAATATTATAAGTAATATATTTTATATTATAAAACGCAACCTTTACAACTTTATTCTTTACAAAATTCTTTACAACTTTACATATTAGCTTTACGTATTGTAAGATTTCTGAAAATTAAAGGCAATAAATATACACAATTATACTTTCAGTTGAAAAGCATTTCATTTTTCAAATTAAAATAAATTGATCACAAATTTTTATATCACTTTTCATAAGAACTCGTGATCGTTGACTTAAAACTCTATTGAATACATGAAAGAGAGAAATATTGAAACGCAGAATACATTGAAACATTTCGTGAATTTTGACGTTAAAATAAAAATAATGTATTTATTTTCTAATTATTATGTTGCAGACGCAACACGAGCAAACTGATTTGTTGATGACATACAAAATATTATTTATAATGCGACCAATATGACAACATAGTTTTTTCAAGCGTCAAAATTTAAAACGTTTTATTGGATCTTTTACTTTCCAATATACCCTCTTCTTCCTTATTAGTAAACATTTAATACAATAATCTTAAATTATGATAAAGAAAAACATAATTTTAATCTCAATCTATATTTCGTTAAAATTATTAACTGATAATTAAACGGAACACCATTATATTCGTCTGAACGATCCATTGGTTAAAAGATTACTGATCTTGCTTTGTCAATGATATCATCCCCACCTTCTGAACATTATTGTCACGCAAGCTTCTAACAAAATTCCGCAAACGTGATACATTGCACCGTCGATCGTCGTAAATAATGGAGCAACCAGAAAGAACATGCGCTATTACCGTCTTGTGAAAGTGTTCATTCGACGAAAGGGTACATTGTATAAATTATGATGGGGAGCTCGCAAAAACGAGCATGCGATGTTCGTTGATCGATCAAAGTAACGAATGTTTTACGTCGTTTCATATTTTTTTCCATCTTGCGAAGAGCTTCGTAATTGAAGGGTCGTAAAACGCGCGTATAAGAAAAAAAATTGTTTTTACGCTTGTAGGAGACGGAACGAGCCAAATCGTTGAAAATTTCAGAAGGCCCGTGGAAAGCGCACAGCTTGTAGATGTTTTTTGTGTTGCTAGAAAATTTCGTTGCTATAAGAGAAAAGAATTGCCGTTTTGCTGGATACTTTGACGATACATTATTAATGAATCTATAGTTGCAGGTGTTTTCACCAGGCAGTCGAGACGTAAACACGTAACGAGAATGACAGGAAGAAGTAACTGCTAGTGACAAATTGTATGGTGTTAATTTGAATTATTGCTAAAAGAGTGCGCGTGCAAGTTTATAATAAATTAAAATAACTTTAAATTGGATAGTGCTTATTGCTTCTCAACATATATTAGTATGTCTTACAAATTTTCTCTTTCTTCTATTAATATTTGTTATATGCAATGCAGACTAGTAAGTATAGTATTTAGTGGAAAGTTTATTTTTTATTTTTCTGTTCTATGATAGAATGTTAAGTAACTGCCAAGTTGAAATAATTTTTAAACTATTATCAACAACAAAAAGAATGAAGATTAATTTTGCCCCGAGTAATAACAACACGTACTTATTCACAAATTGTTATTAATTTATTTCTTATTGACGTATACAATTTATATTAACAATAATTGTTTAATTAGTATAATATATTTTTAGATTAACAAAATACGCAGATTAACGCAGATTAACAAAATAAGTGTTATTAATTTACTTCTTATCTGTTGACAAATTTACCAAATTATATTTAAAGATAGAAGACTTACGCCTTTTGGAATTTTAAAACTTTGATCCAAAATCTCGAATGATTTCTAGCATTATAATAGAGATATTAATATAAATTTAATACAGAAAGCTTAGAATCAATATAATTAGTTGATATGTAAAAAACAAATGAAGATTCTTATTTATGAAATTATATACTTTATTGCACCGATTTCGATGTTGACACATATTATTCATGTCGTCTGTAACAGTGCGCTTATCTTGAATACCTCGATCCTTTAATTTTATGTCAAAAAACTAAATTACTACATGGATATATCTAAAAGTGATATAACTAAGAGTGGTCTTAGGGCGATCTTATGAGAAGCTAGAGATGAGTGACAAAAGTTTTTTAAAATTAACGTAAAGAGAATCCGTTTGATTGAAACTAATTTATTTTAAACAAAGCTGGTACATATATATTACACATTTTTATAGATTTAGGACATATTACATATATTTATATTTATAATTTAGAAATGTGTTACGTCCAAATAATAATTTTATTTCTTAACAAGGAGTTGGAAGGAATCAATTTATAGTTAATTTAAGGAGCATTTTATTGAATGTACGTGGCAGTATATGAATTATGGTCTTTATAGCTCTGTCGCGGGTCAAGCCTCAACATGCCTAGGCAATGTTTATCTGTTAGTTTTTTGAAGAGATAATTCGTGGGCACGTTTTAAAATTCCGTGTGGAAATGAGACGGAGAGAAGGAGAGTTGTAATTTGGTCGAATTGGGTAATGAATTATTCCAATGAGTCATGGATACCATAATTATAATAAAATCTAGGACGAGAAATCTCTAGAATAATTAGAACAGGTATCTCGTCTACTATCTCGCAATAAGAGTAATTTAGAGGATGCGAGGGAAGGAGAATTTCCTAATATTTCTATATTCGGGAAATCGTAAAGGGAAGATGCGGGTGAAGGAGAGCAATTATCAAGAGAGAAGTTTGGTTGAGAAGAGCTAGAGCGGGGAAGAGTGTCAGGAAATATCCTCTGTGTTAAAACAGAAGAGGTAGGAGAGGGTGGTGGAGGACATTCTTCAGAGAAAGGTGTCTCTTCAGAGGAAGGTTGAGGAATTCTCGGTTTGCGGAAATTAATCCCGCATGTTCCGCGTCTTGTAGGATACGGCACCACTCTGCAAAGAGCTGGTCAAGCAATTGCCGGGCTGTTCTCCGGGCTTCCTGATGGACACGTCTGATTCGACAATTCCGCGAAGATTCTCGGGATCGTGGAGTGAATGCTCGGCTGTTCAGTACACAATCAGATTGACTTTAATATTTTTACGCGAAGGATCAAACAGGAGGGTGAAAGAAAAGATTTAAGACTAATTATACTGATGTCTGGTTGTTTGTTCGGTCTCGAAACTTTTCCACGCTGTTGACCCAAGAGCTGATTGGTGGTGTTGAGTCTCGACGAAGACTTGATGAAAATACTGAGCCGATGAAGTTGTAATTTTGAACTTAGACGCGCACTGGCTCTAATTGCGACTAAGCGGCAATGTGCAGATTCACAGAAGGATGATTGTAAGAGACTGACTGACTCTCTAACTGAATGACTGACTTATTGGAATCCTGCGATCTTGTGGTTTATATTCAGGACGTGGGATGTGGCAATTTGAGGAAAAATGGATTTGATTGGAAGATTAGATTCGGGATCACTCCGTTTGTCCAACGGTTATCATTTCTTAAAACTATTCATTGGTGAACCACCTTAGACGTTTCACCGATTTTTAGGTTTCGCAACCTTGCTATTGGTGAGTCCTTATTCCTCATCTATTTCAATTTTATTTAGTCGTCTATTGGTGATAATACTTGTGGGATCAAGTTCGTTTATTCGCAAAAATCAGTGTTTGCTCCGAATGTGAGATTTTGAACTCTAGACTTATCAGTTTAAAATAAGATCAATTATTTTCCTGCTGGATAGTTATATCGTCCCTTGATAAAGTTTTATAACTCAATTAGTGTGAGCTGTGTTTATTTATTACTTTTAATATATTATACGGAATTTTAAATTCTGTGAACATTTCAAAATCGAATTTTATTGTATGTACGCGGCAATATATAAATTATCGTCCTTATATATTATAGCTCTGCCGCGAAGCTAGCCCCAACATGCTTAGGCAATTATATGTTAGTTTTTCGAAGATATAATTCGTGAACATTTTTTGAAATTTTTCGTCGCGGACAAGTTGCATGCTGCAAATAAGATGCAACTTATTACCTATTTTCAAAATATTTCCGTTATAAAGATTTCTCACGTATAATATTTACTTAAAATAAATTTTTCCCAAGGAAGCAATGGTCAATTTCGTTGGGTCGATGTATCTTTGCTAATTGATAATCATTAATATTTGTTTTTACTTTAATAATTTATTCTACTACTGTTCACGAAACGAAGAAATCGGGAAGTCCACTGAACGTAAAAAATGTAAAGATGTATATTTATATTTACAATTAAAAAATGTATAGATTTAACGTTTTTCTACTATGTCAAGAATTGTATTAATTTTCCACGAATTTTACATTGAATCGGAAGACATCGGGCGGGATGTTGAAGAAATTTGTTGTAAGAAAATAAATAAAAAAATTTGATTATAAATTAAAGGATTAATGAACCGAGCTAGATATATGTGCTAATATAATAATATATTCATAAACGATAATAACAAAAATTTAATTATGTTTAATTAAATTTAAAAATACTATTTCATATAAGTATATGTAAAGAACAGGGAAGGCTTTAAGGGATCTTTTTTTCTATAAGGGAAGAAAGAAATGTTTAGTAAGAAATATAGACGGGGACTAAATACGCGATAATTGGACTTCAGGTACTCAGGTATATGTTTTTCAAGGGATTACATTCGGTTAACAAGATAATTGAGCAATGAAATAAAAGGTAGTCTCTCAAAATCCCTGCGTGGTTAAAGGTCCTGAGAGAGAAGAATAGAAATTTCTTCAAGAATACTGAATGTCGAATTAGCAAGGAAAGAAGAGGTGGAGTTTTCTTCGTAAATGTGAGGGAAGATTCATAAATGTGTAGGCGACAACTAATGCCGGATTTCTGTTTTGTGACTGAAATATTTTCAGCAGCTTTTTATGTGTGATTCATTTTAGTAAATTTTTTTTCAGGAGTTACCTATATTGAATTAATTTAAAAAGCGACATCTCTAGAAAGGTGTCAGGACATTTCTGTGGGGAGTCGAATCTCGGCTTACTCTTCTAGGCAATCACTCTGCCGGGTGAGCCACAATTATACTTTTTTAATACTTTTGTAATTTGTCTATATAACTCATAAATGAGAAATGGAGCTATGTCGCAAAGTTTCAGAATAAACATTCGTGGAACTAAGAAAAAATGATGATGGAATGGAGAGAATATTTGACTGGACTCTCAAATAGAATGTGCATGAAATTGCCAAGATAAACACGGAGAAGCAAAAGAAGCAGGAAAAATCAAGCCAATACGCAAATTTTACAAAGTAATTTGATATAATACTTTAATTCTACAATCAATTTTAAGCAGAATCGTAAGACTTGTAAGTTATTTCCGTAATTTATTCTCTCGTAAGAGTTAAATTGTAAGAATTTATGACTAAATAGATGCTTATAACTTTATGCAACTTTATCTTTATAGACAGCTTCTCGTTAGCCGTACATTTACAAGGAAAGGATAGATATTTATGAATAATTATAAATGTCTTACCGTACGCACAGAATTACAATTCCAGTTATAAGTACAAGGCTTACGAGAACAAGTTATGATTCTGCGCCTTATGATTCTGCTTATTATTGACTTATTCTAATTTAATCTAACCAGGCTAATCGTAGCCGGTTCCTATATTTCTTATAATATATAAAACCGTCTTAAACATACAGCCTTAAGATGTCATAAACCAATCACAGAGCATTAGCATCTTAAAACATTATTTAAGATGACCTAAAAATAAGAACGAACTGAATACTAGGCTTATAACATAATTTGTGCGTTTGCATTATTAAAATCTAGCGTCCTATTTTTACATGACTTCTTATGAAGTTGAAAGAAAATGAGATTG
>NW_012026814.1:794744-796470 GCF_000956235.1 Wasmannia auropunctata
CTCTCTCTCTCTCTGTCTCTCTCTCTCTATTGTGTGTATATATATGTATATTAGGATGGGCCGACAACAAATTTTTTTTGAAAATCGATTTGTAATATCTCCCAAAACTTAACTACGAACCTCAATATAGTCTGGGTAAAATTTTATCGAAATCGATTAATATCTTCAGGTTGCCTCTCAACTTTAAAATTAGTAAGTTTATGCATTTCTTACAAATTTTTAAAGCAACTGTGTGTTTTATTTACACCAATCGATTTATCTACTCATTAATCTGTGCCTAAAAATATTAGGTACCATTATCAAGAAATTAATAGTTTACGAAATATTTTATATTGTATATCGAAATATGGCATGATAAAGTATGTTTATGATGGTTCGCTCGTGCGACCTTTTCAGAAGGACCGGTGATCAAGGTGGTTTAAAAAAGGTAGACTTCACGGTTTCTTTATAACTTAACAAATGCACTGCTTTATTAACTAAAGTTCGAATTCAAGGCGGGCACCTCAGTCTTGTCCGATACCGCGGGGAATGCGATCAGCGTAAACAAGTCGCGCGCGACAACGATCCTGCAGTAACCGCTATTAACGCGGGGTAATGCCGTTCGTGTGAAACTTGAACGTTGAATCGTAATGGAATCGTTAACGGTTCGCACTCGTTCCACTATCGCGACAAGATCCGAACTTGAACAGCTACCGCGTTGACTCACAAGCAAAAGTTAATTTGGCGCGAAAACCGTGCTAAGCTGCCGGCTCTTCCGCAGAACAAACTCGTAGATGCGCAAACGACGAGAGTGAAATTGGTGTGTTTGCTTCGGTAGCGAATAACTGACTTGTCAGCGCAGTCGGGGAGCGGGTGCGAACAGCTGTTTTCGAAATCCTATGACAGCGAGAGTGGGGGATGGTCTGTGATGTCGCTCGCTACCTGTGCGTGGTGAGCGATAGCGACAGTAACATGTACACGAGGCGAATTCTATACAAAGTATAAAATATCTCGTAAAATATTGATTTTTCGATAACTTTTCCTATATTTTTATATGCAAAATAATTAGAAAAATCGTGTTATGTAAAAAAATATATAATTCTGTTTAAAAAAATCGATGTGATCTTGATCTGATCTTAACGCTACCCCCCAAAAAAATCAATGATATTTTCTTATGTCCTCCTCCGAACTGTACAATTTTTATTTAAAATATTTTTTCATATCTATCATATTTTTTGAGAAATCTTAATATATTATTTTAAAATATATTTCGGATCCGTCATTTTGAAATGTATATTTCTGACCTCGAATTTGTGTTCAACTACCAAAAAACAACAGGTAATACTAAACTGTATTGAAATTCAAATTTTATTTTTTCGAATTTTGACACATCTATGAAGAAATGTATAAACTTACTAACTGCAAGGTCGAGGGGCAACCTGCACCTCTATGAAGATATTTATCGATTTCGATGAGATTTTACCCAAACCATATTGAGGTTCATAGCTTACTTTTGGGGGGTATTATTAATCGATTTAAAAAAAAAATTTATTTTGGCCTACCCTAAGATATAGTATATATGGGCTATTCCACGTGAAACGGATCAGTCATCTCTCAGAAATTTTTTTAATTTTGCATATAGTACTCTGGGAGATAAAATTTTGTGCCAAAGGATTTTTTTATTGCAAAATTGATCGAGATATAAACAATTAAAAATTAGACTACTTTATTCCTGTCTCTTATACAC
>NW_012026814.1:796520-827155 GCF_000956235.1 Wasmannia auropunctata
ATGTATGTTTTCTGAATATTTGTGATGGGGAAAAAGAAAATTATGTTTTAATGCAAGGATTAACAAAAAAAATCTCGTATACAATAGAAATAAAATATATTTAAATGGTGACAAATAAGAAAATGGTTGACAAGTAACGTTTCAATAGCGGTCTGTGAGACCGCTGTAGTGGTTTAAAGGATAATAAATAAACTCTGTTCGGTTTCCCATAAATTCATACTTATGAGAATTTGTGGCGACAATGAACTTTATGTTTATTGTTATTTCTTTGTCCGTTGACATTTTCCATGAAAGAAACGAATCGTAAAATTCGCAGGACGTAATAATTATTTTAACTGTAGACAACTACACAAGAAAAATCAGGACGCTGCTGGGCACTACCATAAGATCTTTCTGGCACTTTGTTTGTAAGCCATAATTACTCCGTTTTAATGTGTTTTTATGTATTTTCACACATATGTCTTACAATATAATTATTTTCTTTATTTCATTATTATTTATTTCATATGATCGATAATTGAAAATTGTTACTTGGATTCAAGCAAAATATACGTAATCAAAATGCAATGTTAAAGTAGCGTCCTGATATATAAGAAAATATATTTCTAATATTATAAATAATTTTGAATGTATTATGTATAATTATGTTGAAAAATTTTGCATAGCATATTTATATAAACAGACTATTTTTAATTTCACATTATAGAAGTACACGCATATATACTAAATAAGCGACTACTAATTTATCCTTCAATGATGTCATCGTTAATTTTGATTGGCAAGTAACACGGATATGTAGCCTGCTGACGTTTTTAACAACTGAAACATTTGATCTTTTAATATATTAAAAGTTTAAAATATTAAAAATTTGGTAAAAATATATCTTTGAAGAATTAAAATACATGCAAAGAGAGAGAGAGAGAGAGAGAGAAACGTTTCAAAAATATTATTTGATTCGGATAAAATAAGGAAAAGATTATTGTATATTTTAAATTCACATAACTCACATTGCAAAACATGGACATTGTCATCGGAAATATTTTCCCCGCTGTAATATTGGGTGGTTTCTTTGTACGGACCATAATTAATGTCAAGTTTCTTGCTATCTTCGGCTCCAAAGTGTACCATACGTACTCATACGCAGCGCGATGTATTTTTTCAGACTAAAAAATATTTATTTTGTTTTATATATTAATTTTTGAGGTATTAATTTCTCGAATGGAAGAGAAAAAATAAGATTAATTATTTAAAATATGTTATTTTATTCAGAAAAGCATTTGATTTATTGAGAATTAAATCTATTGATTTATAATTAGAAAAAGAGAGAGAGAAAAAGAGAGTACGATTTTACTGCAAGTATAAAGACTTAAATTTGCGGTAATTTATTACACGGCTTTAATATCATATATTAAATAAAATTTATATCTTTTGAAAATTATGTGACTGTTGTTAAGTAACTTTCGTTTAGAATTAAAATTATAAAAATAGTTTAAGTTGCAGAATTAGGATATTCGTCTTTGTACTTATTATTATTTAAAAAAATCATTATACTCACTTGAGTTACGAGAAGTTCACCGACCACACAATAAAGACACGTGTGCATTAAAACGGTTCCACTTTCGCAAATATACCAAACCAATTCCACAATTGACAAGTGACCACCTTGATTAACAACCTGAATTATGTTAATTATATACATTATAATTGACATTGTATCATTTTATCGTTTTGAAAGTTATTGCAAATGATGACAAAATGGTTAACCATCTATGAAAGATGACTTTTAATCATTGATACATTTGGATAAATATCTCTTGCAACTTGTCAATTGTATTATTTAATAATTAGCGATATTTACTTTAAAATGATGTTGACAATTACTTTTACTTACATTAATTATGAGAAATCCGTGACAACAAAATAATATCCCAAAACAGAATAAAAAACCGAGCAGCATTAAATTAAATGTATTATCAATGATTTCTATAGACCTGCAAATGAAATATAATGTAAAATAAAGAATAATGCGTGACTTTTACATGTTATGTAAAACGTTGATATATTTTCTATAAAGTTATAACGAATTTTAAATTGTTCATTCAAAGGTATTTAATTCTAAATTTTAAATGGCTTATTCTCCTAAGAAATTTTTGTTATATTCTGATGGAAAAATACTATTGGACTTATAAAAAAACTATTGAAAATTATTAGAAAACTATTCAAATCCAGTATTACATACTATAACATGGTCCAATAGTTTATTCATTAATCCAATATTTTTTTCACAAGAGTAATATAAATTAAAATTGCATTTTATTTTTACAAAATCAATCTTTAGTAAAAACAATTCTTTAACAAATTTCTTTAGAGAGAAGATTAAGCCTGATAGATCTATGTTTGTACATGATTTATAAACGTTTTCGACTCAGAACCTGATCAAACGAATGTGATCTTTTACGTTGTATTTTAAAATCGTTTTGAAGTTCATGTCCTTTTCTAAATTCACTAGTCGCAAATGCAAATTCTCCATCTGACCGCATATATGTAAGATGAGAAGTCCAAGAAAGTTGTCGACTGCGGTGTAAGAAAAGCCGGATGCAGTCACTCCGATTACTTGCATCAAATATGTTAATTCGAAATTCGGGCTGCTGGATATATCATGCAGATAGTATGTTTGGATTGGCATTCCAGGCTTCCCAATCGGATCAGTGAGATTTGTCAAATGTCTGAATTGCCGGCCAAAACACAATGAGCAGAATGTTATTAGCAATATCAAAAATATCATGACTGCTCCACATATGGAAAGAAAGCGAGTGATTCTGGCTTGTTTTAACATGACAATTCGCTCCTCTTCCATTTTCGCTCTCAACCAATCTTTCACCATCATGTCAATCATCGGCGATAAAACTAGAAAAGTAATTTATATTTTCAAAATACACACGTGTGAGAGCATTATTTTCTTGTAACATTGTCTTGATATTGCATTTTTAGCTTAATTTGCGGGCATTAATAATACATTTTTTTAAATTTGTAGTTTCTCAAAAAGTAGTAAAAACATTTGCATATAATGAAATAATAAAGGAGAGAGAAGTTTTAAAAAATCTGAATTAAATAGATTGGTTAATAATAAAATACCTCTTTTCTTGTACCACATGATGAAGACTTTCAATACCGTTATCAAAAGAGGTAGAGTATATTTTAAATTATCTATCACCAGTACCATATCTCCCCATACTTTTATCAGTGCCATTAAGGCCGGAATGGTTAATACGAAAATCAGCATAATGACATTTAATAGCAACCGAAGCTTCGACAATATTTCTTCACGCTGATCTTTGCTCTCTTCCGGCCATAAACCGATAATTTTCAACATGCGACGGTTCAGACCAATCGCCCATTCTAAATCTATAAAATCAATAATGTAAATACATAAGAATCATTTATTTAAATATCAATTTATACTATAAAACTGTGTTTTTCCATAATTTTACATATTAAAATATTATAAGTAATATATTTTATATTATAAAACGCAACCCATTTTTTACAACTTTACTTATTAGCTTTACGTATTGTAAGACTTCTGAAAATTAAAGGCAATATATACACAATTATACTTTCAGTTGAAAAGCATTTAATTTTTTAAATTAAAATTAATTGATCACATATTTTTATATCACTTTTCATAAGAACTCGTGATCGACTTAAAAATCTATTGAATACATGAAAGAAAGAAATATTGAAACGCAGAATACAATGAAACATTTCGTGAATTTTGACGCTAAAATAAAAATAATGTATTTATTTTCTAATTATTATGTTGCAGGCGCAACACGAGCAAATTGATTTGATGATGACATACAAAAGTATTATTTATAATGTGATCAATAAGACATCAGTTGTTTGAAGCGTCGAAATTTAAAATGTCTTATTGCATTTCTTGCTTTCCAATATACCCTTTTCTTCCTTATTAGCAAGCATTTAATACATTAATCTTAAATTATAATAAAGATATTATTTTAAATTCAAGCTAGTTTCGTTAAAATATTTAACTAATAATAAAACGGAACACCGTTATATCCGCTTGGACGGTTGGTTAAAAGATTACTGATCTTGTTTCGTCAACGATATCATCCCCACTTTCTGAACATTATTGTCACGCATGCTTGTAACGACATTTCTCAAACGTGATACATTGCACCATCGCGCGTCATGAATATCTCAATGAGAAAGAACATGCGTTATTATCGTCTGTCAAACTGTTCATTCGACGAAAGGGTGTGTTGTATAAATTATAATGGGGAGCCCGCAAAAACGAGCATGCAAAGTTCGTTGATCGATCGAAATAACGAACGTTTTATATTGTTTCGTATTTTTTTTCCATCTTGCGGAGAGCCTCGTAATTGAAGGGTCGCGTGAACGCGTGTGTAGAGGAGAAAAATTTTTTACGCCTGTAGGAGACGAAATGAGCCAATCGTTGAAAATTTCAGAAGACCCGTGGAAAGCGCACAGCTTGTATGATACTTTTTATGTTGCTAAAAAATTCCGTCGCTGAACAAGAAGAGAATTGTCGTTCACCGGACACTTTGACGGTGCATTGTTAATGAATCTGCTGTAGCTGCTGATCGTCTTCACCAGGCAGTCGAGACGTAACCACGTAACGAGAATGATAGATAGATATACGTGATGGTGACAATTTGTCGTTGTTAACACAAGTTATTGTGAAAAATTATTATACGCGCGCGAAAATTTATAATAAATAAAGAAACTTTAAGATCGAGACATTTAAAGACATTTGGAATGCTATGCTTTTCGAATATCAGTGCTACAATTTCTTTTTCTTTTATCAAGATAATATAGTGTACGGATTATGTAAAATGCAATACAGTGTCAAGAAATGTCGTTTTTCATCTTTGGTTAAAAGATTATTGATGTTACTTCAACGATATGATCCCCACTTTCTGAACATTATTGTCACGCAATGCTTCAAACGAATTTCCTCAATTTACGTATCCACACCGTCGCGCGTTGTAAGTATTGAAGTAACCAAAAAGAACATGCGCTATTATTATCTTGTCAAATTAAGTGTTTATTCGACGAAAAGGAATGTTGTATAAATTATAAATTTTTTCAATTTCATGATAAGTTTTTTGTCCAATTTAAATAATTCTTAAATTATGGTAAACTACAAACAGAAGAATGAAAATTTAAATTTCGCCATGAGTAATAGTTCCGCATTCACAGTTCTTTTATCTATTTTTTTCTCATTAATATATACAATTTTTATCATTTGTTTAATATATTTTTAGACGCAGTTTAACAAAATTAATTTAACAAAATTAATCCACTTTTGAATGGTTGACAAATTTAGCAAATTATACATTGAAAGATAAAAGTTGTACATTTCTTAGAATAATATAATCATTGTGAAAAAAGTACATTATTTCCAGTCGTTGAAATTTAAAGTGCATTGCATCTCGTATTTCAATTTATTCCTTTTTTTACAAATAAATATTTAACACAGTTTAACGAGTGAGACAATGTTTACCATTTAATGCCGCATTTTTAATTATAAATATAGAGGGATGTTATTTTTCATCAACAATTCATCTCCATTTTTTGAACATTATTACGCATGCTACTAAAATTCAAACGTGGTACACTGCATCGTCGTAAATATTTCAGCAAAGACATGTGCTATGGTCGTCTCGTCAAAGTGTTAGTCATTCGACGAAGGGCATGTATAAATTATAATGGCGAATGCCCACGAAAACGAGTATTCGAAGTTCACCGACCAGTAGAACTGTATTTTTTTACATCGTTTCGTTTTTTTTTCTTGTGCTGCTGAAAACTTCGCAGACGGAGAGCCGTGTATGAGAAAAAAAAATTCTTAGGCTCGTAATAAAGAGAAACGAGTCAAGCTGTTGAAAATTTCACGTAGCAAGTGCACGGTTTCGTGAATTCTCTTCGCGCTGCTAAAAAATTTCGTCGCTGAGAGAAGAAAGAGTTGCCGTTCGTTGGACATTTTGGCGGTGCATTATTAATGACTGTATAGCTGCAGGCTGTTGTTTCAATCAGCCAGTCGAGGTGTAGCCACGTAACAAGAAGGATTGGAAGAAATAAGTGACAGTGACAATTTGTCAACGCTAATTCGAATTATTGTTGAAAGACATAGGTGCGCGCGTATTTATGGCTTAAATAAAAACTTCAATATTAAAACGCTTAATGTAGAAAAATTATTGTTTTTCAAATTATTAGTGTGTATGTTTGTGTGTGTGTGCCACGGTTTTCTATTATCATATGCCATACGAGCTACATATAATACGGACGAAAAATATGGAGTGTCAAAAAATGTAATTTTTTATCTTCCTATACTCTACGATAGATTTTTAGATCAAAGTTAAACAATATTTAATTACCAACTGCAAAAGGGAGAATGAAGATTAATTCTGCGACGAGATATCTGTTTTGCATATTGACGAAGCAAATAAAAAAAATGAGGATAATTTTTATGACACGTTAAGAGCTGGTTCGGCCGGATGTTGGAATATGATTCTGGCAATGTGATTTTATCCAATCCTCTTGTCTCTGTTTACGAACCTCACCAAAGGGGAGAATAAAATTTTGACGACGTCGTTAGAAGAAGAATTTCCGAGGCGCGTGTAAAATGTCCGTAACGATACAAGGTGCATCTTAAATTCTGAAGCCGCTTAAATTCTAAACGTCAAATCTTAAATTACACACAAAAAATGTTACCGAGATAAATGTTCTTTTATTCATGAAAGGAGTTAGTTTGGTTCGCATATGCCCTCGAAACAATATATTTATTCCACACATGTCGGTTTCTAATACCTTTTCACAGCAAGAAATACTTCGTGAATCGCGTTCACGGAAAAATGTTTTTGCGATGGTGTAACGTCACAAAAATGGCATTCATGAAATTTACATTTGTCACGCGTGACGATTCCGAAGCGCGGATACGTGAATCGCGTGAGTGATTTTTCAATGTCGTGCTTCTTATGCAATACTTATCACACCTTGTTCTTTCGTGGACTATTTTTAATTTACACACCTACGAATATTGGGCCGTTAACACACAGTTGATTAGTGAGAATTTATTTTTACATTCATACTGGAAGTATCAGAAAAAAATTGTTGAAGAAAAATGAAGGTAAATTGTTTTATAATACAAACACGGACACGAATTATGTATATAGGTATACGATGATATTGTTGCTGACTTATTAAAACTCTTTTATTTTATGTAGAGTCACAATCGGAGTACACACAAAAACTTATAATATTTAATAAACCTCGCGGGAAATGAAAAGGAGATGGAAAAGAGAAAAATGTAATTCTTTTTGTTTCTTTTATTTTACAAATCTGCGAGTTTTGATAAAAGCTGCTTTTTTCGCATACGATTATTTAATGCGCTGCTATGACCAATGTGAGGTAGGCTTTCGTGTTGGCAGCGAGGCGAATATTGACGGTGCTTTTGCTTGATCCCAGCGTCGTCGGTTGATCGCATACTACCGCGTAGCTGCCGCTGCTGTTTATCACACTAAAGTAATGGATAGTTTGTCCTGCACAAGGAAGAATATTTAAGATCACTAATTGCTTACCAGAAACCGTATTTAATGTTCTTTAATTATGTATACTTGACTAATAAATTAATAAATGTTATATTAATAATTGACTGTATGCTTTTATCTCATTTAGGAGCATCATTTTCCTCAATTTTTTGGCGCATACGCTCAACGTTCATGGCAATCGGAACCAAGTTACATAGACGTTTGATAATGTTTCCTTACTATTAGGGAGAGTCACCGATAAGGTAATTGAATGAACAGCGTTTGTTGGATTGTTAACGTCGATGTCTCGGCGGAAGACTATTTCGTCGGGATATCTTGATCCAACTTCAAGATTTCCGATGAATCCAGCGGCAGCATGTGCTTCGGGCACGAAACTTTTCTGTACAAACATAATATATAATAAGGTATAGATTTTTCTAAGAAATTTTTCCAACAATACTCATCAGCAGCAAAACTTTCTTTTATATTTTTATAGGAAATGGATATACATAACATGTATACGGATATAACAAATGGATATATGTATATAGCAATATTTAAATGTACAATATATAAAAATATTTATCTACATATTAGATTATAATTAATATTTAGATTATAACGATATAATATTTAATTAATTTTTATATAATAAGTCTCTCTATAGAGAGACTATAGATAGGATACATATCTATAGATTCCTCCCTAGATCTCGTGTCACAAGAACTGATAACAATGTGTATAAAAATAAGAATTTAAATTGATACATGTCGTTTTCTTCTGTACAAAATATATTAAAAGTAAAATAGATTTATTTTTAATATATTTTGTACAGAAGAAAACGATATGTATCGATTTGAATTCTTATTTTCATACACATTGTTACCAGATCAATTTCTGGACTTTAACTTCAAAGAAATTGACATAAAAGTTTTTAATGTGTATCTTACAGTTTGTACGTTATACTTTTTCAGTGAAGATTAAATTTAATTTTAGAATAACATATATATCAGATTATTTAATTTAAAACAAAAATAAATAAAAAAAAGGGCATTAAGAGTCAACACGCAGAACTCGTTGCGTAAAAATTTTCCATAAAAATTATATTCAGAATGTTGGCATAATTTACATTTTCTTACATATCTCTCGTATATTTTGGCCTTCTTCAGGCTTTTTGCAGCGATGAATACAATAATAAAGTTACTCTGAAATCAAAATTATTCCGCTCCTAAACATTGCAGAACATCGTGACGTTTAGGAGCGGAATAATTTTGATTTCGGCGTAATTTTATTATTGTATTCATCGCTGAAAAAAGCCTGAAGAAGGCCAAAATATACGAGAGATATGTAAGCAAATGTAAATTATGCCAACATTCTGAATATAATTTTTATGGAAAATTTTTACGCAACGAATTCTGGTGTTGATTCTTAATGCCCTCCTTTGAATTATTTTTTATTTAATTTTAGAAAAACTTGTAATTCGTATCAGAATTCAGGATAGAATTCTATTTATAATTATACGTATCACACGTGTCGTACAAAAAATTAGAGATATATGTACACATGCACAAAACATCAAAAATATTACTCGAGAAATATATATGTAATAAATTATTAGCTCACCAACGCCGTTTTGGGCACGATATCCTCCTCGGTAAAGACGACATTCTTCGTCTGCGACAGGTCGAAGGCGGTGGCCGCCTGCAGGAAGCCTAGAACCGCGAGCGCAACGACGATCGGACGCGACATTTCGATACGGTTTGATCGGATCGCGAGGTGTGTCCGTCTCTTTTATAGGGCGGCTCGAGTGATGCGCCAAGGTGAGCGTGCCTTATCTGCACGGCTCTTTTATGATTTCCCCATCGACGATGGCCCTACCGCGCGCGCGTTTCTCCCCCGCGGAATACAAATAAGAAAAACGCGAACGCGATGGAGGCACGTATGTACATATGTATGCCGTCCGTCTGGTTCGCGGGGCCGTTCGTGGTCGACGAATTCTCGCGGACGACCCTCGAAAAGAGTATCGGCCGTACGATTGGTATTCGAGACGAGCGTTTGATGCTCCAGGTGCCAGTAATAAAAATACGCTGTTTTTTTTTATTCGAGTCCTTATGGAAGCTATCCGCGTGACTACGGCGAAAAAAAAGCGGAGCTTTCAGAGTCTCACGATCGCTTATTCTTTGAACTCGCGAGCTTATCGATTCTCGGAGAACCTTTTTTACCTTCGATCGTAAAAAACTGAATGTAAGGAAAAAATATTGAAAATGTAAAGATTTATAATTGTATTCCCAAAATAAAATTATTAAATATAATGGTGACATACATAAATATGTATATATAAGGAAGCATATAAAATTTGATAATATCATATCTTGATATAGATGATCACATAACATATATAATCGGACGAAGTATTTGATCATATATTCGATATAAGAATTTTCAAGTGAAATCAAATATAATATTGATTACATCTGTTTTTACCTTTAATATACTCGTACGGAAGAAAATGATGTAGGTCGATTTGAATTTTATAAATAGATATCGTTATCATTCTATATAGATAATCTATGGAGAGACTTATTTATATATAAAAGTTAATTAAATATATCATTACAAAGTAAATCTAAATTAATATTATAAGGATAAATATTTTTATACATTTAAATATTATATACTATAAACATCCACTTTGCTGTCAAAATATAAACAGACAAAAAAAATTTTTAACAATTTTATATAATTATATATATGTCAAATACGATTATACATGAAATTATATAAAGTCATATAAAAAAATAATAAAAGTTATTAAATTGTATATAATTATATATAAATTTATTTGGCTACTTAAATCGTGTATTTTACACACACACAAAATGCACAATTTGAGTAACCAAATAAAATAACAACATATAATAAAATCAAATAAAAAACTATATATATATATATTCGACCATTCGACTACGAGGCATATTGAATTAGACGTGTAACCAAGTAAAAAAAAAAGAAATATATATATATATATTTATTTGTTACACGGTCTAATTCAATATGCCTCGTAGTCGAATGGTAGGACGCCCAAGCACCAAGATTCAAGTTCGAATCGTAACTGAGATGATATTTTTCACAATAAATTCTTTTTACATGTTTGAGGAGGATTTATAGATGCTTGTTAGTATCAAAAGTATTAAATTGCTTGTCAATTTAATTTGTTACAGTGAATTTCGACTACATGTAAAGAACTGTGTTTTAAGACCACAAAAAGTGCGACGTGCAGTTTGCGTATGGCTGGATATTGTAACAATAAAAATTATTATACACACTAACATTCTTGTCGGCTCGCATTGGTATTATTTTGTTATCTCTGATTTATTCTTGGAAGCTTGTGAAAACTGTGATAACATCTTTTTTAACGTATAAATAATAGTAAGTAGAATTAGACTGCATACTTTTTTAATTTACATACATGTTTTAAGTAATTCAAATGTGTTCGATTCAATTATTATAATAAAAAAATTACATCCAAATATTTAACGTTTTTAAAAATTCTTTTATAATCATTTTGGCAAAAGCATTTTTATTAAATTTATTTTCGGTTTTAATATAACAAAATCAAACTTTCAAATGGAACATTTCAAACTCAGATTATACCCTCGGAGATACATACTGATGATATAAGATATAGTAACTTGCTAGATTATTTTTGATTTTACGAACTTTATCAATATTAATTGTTTCCTGTGGATAAGATAATAATAATATCATCAGTAAGATAATAATAATATCATCAGTATAAATAGTATCTAATTATGTAAAATGTGTTAAAAACATCTTTAAAATATGAAAAATTAAATTTTATGTCTAAACTAAAAATAAGATGAGAAACGCCAAATACAGTCAAAACGAATCTTACAATTCGTGCTTTAATAATATTTTGTACAAATCTTATAACTTTCAGTTCAAGTAAACAGTGTTTTGAATATAATTGTCAGTCTTGAAATAGAACTCTAAATTGAATCCGAAATACATAATAACGTTGCAAATTAAATTGACAAGCAATTTAATGATCGATTTATTGAGGCTAATAAGCATTTATTAAAATCTGTAATTTATTGTGAAAAATATTATGTCAGTCAGAATCCTGATAAAAAATTATAAAAAATTAATTTGATTACTTTGATAGTTCTCATTGTTAAAAATTTTACGATTTTGGACAACTTTAATTAAACTCCAATCAATTTATTAAGTAATCTTTGTATTATTTTTATTAACATAAATAGAATAATTAATCTTCTTTCTGTTGTTTAACATATAAAAAGAAAGATTATCCAGAAATCATTGATCGAATCGATGTCGTTTAACATTGATTCTACTAATTATTTCTAGCGGACTAAATTAAGAACGATGAATTGTATAATAATTTGAACTTTTACAACAATTAAACTATTCTTTCCTGCAATTGACTCTATATATTTTTTTCGGAATGGGAAGAAGGAAGAGTCTCTCAATTTGATGTTATAAGAAATACATAACGTTGCAAACTAAACTGACAAGCAATTTAATGATCGACTTATTGAGGCTAATAAGCATTTTTAAAATTCTGTAATATAACTTATTGTAATAAATATGTCAGTCTTAATCCTGATAAAAAATTATAAAAAATTAATTTAATTATTTTGATAGTTCTCATTGTTAAAAATTTTACAATTTCGGACAACTTTAATTAAATTCCAATCAATTTATTAAGTATAATCTTTGTATTACTTTTATTAACATAAATAGAATAATTAATCTTCTTTCTGTTGTTTAACATATATGTAGAAAGAAAGATTATCCAGTCAGAAATCATTGATTGAATTGATGTCGATTAAAAATTGACTTTTATACTAATTATTTTTAGCGGACTAAATTAAGAACGATAAATTGTACAATATTTTGAACCTTTACAACAATTAAGCTATTCTTTTCTGCAATTGACTCTATATATTTTTTGGAATGGGGGGGTTTCTCAGTTTGGCATTATAAGCTGGACCCCTCATTTTAAGGCCCACTTTGATCAACTCCGATTAATTTAATCGGACGATTAGTCCGTTAGAATTGATCAATCACACTTGTCATTTTGCTTAACAAGAAATGCGATTGATCAATTCCAATGGACTAATCGTCCGATTAAATTAATCAGAGTTGGTCGAAGTGGCCTTATAATAGGTGTGATATTCTATTCTATTTAATTCTTGAGCGCGCGCTGACGTGAGCGCAAGCGCCTTCTACTGGAAGCGAACCGAATCGAATCGAAACGATGACAAGCAGTCGACGGTCAACACTCGTGTAAAAATGGCGCTCGCCGACGTTTGTGGCATCAACTCCTCCATCGATTTCGGTTATTCGCGAGAAGAAGAAAAGATCACGAGCCAGGTCGAGACGTATACCAGAAATTTCACCAACAACCTGCAACTGGCGGTGCCGCCATTCATAAACGTAAGTGTGCAACGGCGATCATGATTCAAACTTGCAGCATCATGCCAATCACACGTATTTCGCGACACTCAAATTACATTTACAATCCGTCAAATTATCATGCACAATTGTTAATCACGTCGCTGCAGTTATTAATCGATATACTAATCGATAATAATTAAATTCTTTGACATCTTTTACGATTTTCTTTCAATATATAAATATTGCATATTTCTAGGTTATTTTGCTGCGAAATTAGGATAAAAATCATTCTCTTTGAATTAATAACAGAAGCCAGATTCCTACAGAATTATATTTTATTTTATACTTAAGTGCTCCTATGTTAAAGTGAAATATCTTGTAATCTTGAAGAGTTTAAAAATTACCTTAATTCTTTATACGTATCTCTTTGTATAGCCAGCTGAAACTCTTGGTCGTATAGCTCAAGGCACTGATGAAACTGGAAAAGGTCTGAAGATCAAATTCGATCATGGTACCACAACTTTGGGCTTTCAGTATCAGGGCGGCATCATTCTGGCGGTGGACTCGCGTGCAACTGGAGGACAGTTTATTGGTAAGGCGTATTGCATATCTCAACTGTTAAATTATTTATATATTTATGACAAAAATCGACTGACTCTTATCTCGTTCCTTAGGCTCGTCCACCATGAAGAAGATAGTAGAGATTAATGATTATCTTCTTGGTACTCTGGCCGGTGGCGCTGCCGATTGCGTTTATTGGGATCGAGTGTTGGCGAGGCAGTGCCGCATGTACGAACTCAGAAACAGAGAGCGCATCTCCATCGCGGCAGCGAGTAAACTCTTGTCGAATATGATTTACAATTTCAAAGGAATGGGACTGAGTATCGGTAAGATACTCTGCAACTGAGCATTTAGATGTGCATAGGATATGTGAGGATTCACATATGGCAATCTCGCAGGTATGATGCTGGCTGGATGGGACAAGCGCGGTCCTGGACTTTACTACGTCGATTCCGAGGGCACTCGTACTCCGGGGAAGGTTTTCAGCGTCGGTTCTGGCTCCGTGTTCGCGTTCGGTGTACTGGATTCCGGTTACCGATGGGACTTGACCGATGAACAGGCCTATGAACTTGGAAGAAGATCGATTTACCACGCCACACATAGAGACGCCTATTCTGGCGGTATCATAAGAGGTCGGTTACGAAATATCCATATAAGAGGTATTGTAGCGTGATTTTATACAATACTGCAATGCCTTAGATATACATTTTACTTTACAGTGTATCACATGAAGTCAACCGGATGGGTGCACATCTCGGACGAAGATTCCAAGGATTTGCATTATGCGTATTGCGATGAGAAATTAGCAGGAGCATCGAGCACCTCCTCCTAGATTTAATTATTAAATATATACATTGTATGTGCAGATTAATCGTTTATGCAATAAAACGAAATAATTTCTATTTGTGTAATTTATAATAAATCATCATGTAAAAGAGAGAAGATTTATATAACGCTTCCATTACTATTTTACACTCTTAAAACGTTGCAACATCCATTTGTCGTGGTAATCAATATCTGATAAATAATATTAATAATTTGACTTTCAGTTTTGTAATCGAAATTAATCAAATATCTAAATTTCTAACAGTAAGACGTTACAATTATAAAAGAACTCAGAAATTATTAAATTCATATTTTGTGATGTAAAAATATAAATTAGTTATTAAATATAAATGTTAAAATATAAAACTATTAAATTCATATTTTGTAATGTAAAGATATAAAGAGCACAAATATTTCAGTACCCTGACAAAATGTTTTGTAATTTTAATAATAAATATACATATAGATTAAACATACACATAAAAATAATATTCAAGAAAATTAAGTGCGAATTGCACTTAATTTTGCCCTATATTTCTTATTAACGTAGATCGTTACTGCCGCGCATATGCTCGCCGTCGTGCGTATGTATTCGAGACAAGGAAGGCAGAGACCGCGAGAGCATATAAACGGCACGTATATGTGGCAACCCCTTCATCTCCCCTCCCATCATTTCGCATTCGGCAGCGCGACGCGCACGACGGCGTCGCGTCGGAACTTCGGAGTTGAATGCCGCTATCGGGCGAGAGAGAGTGCGAGTCGTGAGAGGAGAGCCACGTTAGTGCGCGTTCAGCGACTTCAGCGTTGGCGTTGCAGTGTCAACACAATTGAGCGGTACTCGGTAGCATATTGCGACGGGAATTCGATCGAGGCTCTGATCGACACGAGGACAGCGGGATGTCAAGCGGCGCGGACGAGTGCAGGCTGAAGGGCGGTCATCCCCCGGCAGGTTAGCACGAGATCTCCCTCGTCCCCGCCCTGCGGAAACTACGCGGGAAGACGGGATTAGGGCCGCGTACGCGGCCCGACACGGGGCTGCGACGTGCCACCTGTCGATCGCGATTTCCAAGGTCGGCGGCCTTTCGCCCGAGCTCTTCCGTTACTTATTCCCAAGTTTCCTAATGCCGCGCCGCGCGTCTCTCGCGCGACTTTTGCCACTTTTTTTTTCAGTCAAGGCGGGCGGCATGAGGATAACGCAGCACAAGACGCCGAAGGACGAGCGCGAGACGAAGCCGTCCAGCAAAGACGTCGAGGAGAGCAGGCCGTCCAGCAGGTGAGGTAGATCCGCGATCTCGATATGCCGCGACGAGATCCGTGACGTGCTAAAAAGCCTTCGTCCCGATTGGGTGATCCGCGGTTTCTCTCGTTCTCGCGGCGGCGTCGAAAACACGCAGAAACGGCCGCAGACGGCGGCTCGCCGCACGTAGGATCGGTTTGAAGAGATGGCACATGGCGAGGACGGGTCGGACATGAATGGAAAGATTTAAACGACGTCCGCGGATTGAACTCTTCGGCAATCTGATACTCATGATCAATACATATGTAGGCGTATTTAATTCTGATATTCCCACGATAGATGTAGTTTATTTATTTTATACGATTATTGTTAAATTTTTACTGTCTGTCACTTCAGCGACAGTGAAAATATTAATCGATCTTTGCTTCTGGATTATTTTTCTCTTTAATCAATAAGCCTAAGAATCAATCAATTCGATATTCTCAGATCAATCTATATCAATCGATAAAATAATTATTTGAAACGATTGATAAATAACACATATTTCTTTTTATATAATCATGATCTTTTATTGCCTCTATAAATTCTTTAAAACTATGTATTAAGTTGTTGCTTATATTTCTAATAATTTACATAATTATTCCCCCTGGGCCTCCGCAGTTACGAAACCGATCCTACCTACGTACAATCCGGCTCGCGATATATCAGACGTATAAGTACATCGTCTGTTTTTTCTCTCTTTTTTTTATATTCTTAGATACGAAGTGAAAGAATTGCAAGACATAAAAAATTTAGCGCGACTCTGAGTCGCTTAATCCATTCCTGCACGACGCCAATTTCTGACGATAAGCATAATTATCGGCGCTTCGCATTTACATAACACCAGTGTTGCGCAATCGAAAATAAACGTGAGTAACATCTGAAAAAACATTTACACAGAGAGAGTCGAAAATATATTTATACGAAGCGCCAGACGAAGATAGACGAATTTAAGTATAATTTGACGACTCTAACCACACGCAGTGCGAAATCTCAAAATATTCCTCTGAGCTTGTAACGGCAAATAAAAATCATTTCCTTCCATTTCTGAGTTGAGAAACATGTAACATATGTTTTCGAGATAATTTTCTAATTCGGTGACATCAATCACTGTTTGCAACTGATAACGATATATCATATCATTCGTAAAATGTTTGCTTAGCAAAGCATGATACCTTTAGTCATCCGGTATTAAATCGTCGCAGATATCAGTGCATCGCTATATCGGTGTTGTTTGCGACAAAAATATCGAAGAGACAAAATAGTGTGTCCCCAATCTTTTTTTTCAAATATATATATAAATATATATAAATATTTGAAAAAAAAAGATTATATATATATATAAAAGTATATCACAAATCAGTATATATCGGTTGCTCCAGAATTATTTTCAATTACTATTAACATTTTCGAATGCACTTTTCATATAATATACGTACAATTGTCAAAAGCAACGCAAAGTTATCCATAATACAGTGTTATCCTATCCTCAGTCGTACATAGAAAATGAGAAGAGAAATTCTGATGTTTGCAGTCCGCCGAAGACGATAATGATCAGCGGCGCCCCGGCCAAAGGCAACGCAGATTTCCCGCCGGAAGCGGTGCAACACTTCCACGAGAAGCCTGCACCGACGCACGACGCACGGCCGGCGCATTGTTCGCGTCCCATTATCATTCAGCAGCCCAGAAAGTGAGCCGTACTTTGCGAGCTGTCCGCCGTACTAGTGGACCTTGGTCCACAGTCACCCGTTAAATTTACAAGGAAAAAAAAAAGAAGATTACAATTATACAGATACATATATATATGGGAGATAGGTATATATTATATACATAAGCGTACTTAAACAAGTTTTTAAAATTGAAGAATTTAAACTTTACGCGGCAGCGTTTGCACCGCTCGATCCTTGATCCTTTAATCGATGATTATGATCCTTTTTTCTAATAAGGCACAAGAAAATTGTAAATTTGGTTCAGAGAAAGAAAGCCGGGATAAATTCACGATTGCGAAAGCTATGAAAGATGTTAACGAGCTGGGACGGGGGTCCATTTTTGAGAATGAAGAACGGGCAGGACCCGCGTAAACCGATCGGTTAAAGGATCGAGGAAGCTCGATTTTTCTCGTACGCTGAAATATTAGATGACCTCAGAGATATTACTATATATCGTTGTTAAAAACAAAAGGGAAAAAAAAGTTTATTTTTAACGCTATGAGATTTCTTGTATCGGCATTTAAGATTCTAACGTACGCGGGCTTTCGCGAGTACGTCTCCGACTCGTTATCGCACGTTTCATCTTATCGTTCCTCTTATACCAGACACGATACGTTCGCTATGATTGCATTACCTACGATCAAAGTATTGTTGTAACGTAGTTACACGATACTATCACTATTTTGGGGACCAGTACGTACTGCGACTCATGACGGAACTTTCACATTCAGTTGCATTCTCAACTTTCGGATCTTTTTTACTTTTCTCTTTGTATCTGTCTGATCATAGCATGGAAAATCAGCCGTGTCAGTATCGCTTTGAATTTCAGGGAATCGAAATACTTTGTTAATGTGAATTAACGTTAACACAAGTTAAATGTTAATATATATACGTTCATGTAAGCGTGTAAATGTCGAGCGAGATTCGCAGTTGGCGAACAGTTTGTATAACATTTGAGAGGGAATAAACATATATGTACATAATCCTGTGGATTGTGCCTTAATTATCTTCTTGTGTCGAAATTATTACTCATAAAGTAATGTAGTAAATAATTCGAAATGACATTATTGTAGTTGCAAATTGATATTATTTAAGTAGCCGAATTAATATTTCATAATACTGACTGTTTGTTAGTATATATATTTTTTAAAATCATTGATGCAAGAACTGATAATCGTTTCGTAGGAAAATATTTATTGGACATATAATAAATTAATAATAAAAACTCAATAAAGAGCCGTTAACAGTGTATAGACTGTACAAATTAACATGCGGGAGATCTGAAACTAATAACAATGCTAAATGATACTAAATGATGTCAAGTTTTCCTAAAATCCACAATACAAGATTAGAAAACGCTATTGACTTTTCTCAGACACGCTCTGTTGCTCTATGTAACCCCGCAGAGTCTCAGAAATACTCTGCACACCGTTGGTCACATGGGTCGGAGTCTCGGACAGGAATTTCATGCTCGCTATAACTCCCTTATTCCATGACGACTTGACGGAGTTGGAGAGGTCACTGGTACTTGGCAATGGTGGTAGCTACGTGGCAATTTAATAAGCTCTTTTTAAGTGAATTCAACAAAAATGTTGAAACAGAGAAATTAAAATGATGCAAAACAGAAAGCTGATAATATCGTGTCACACATACAAATAAAGAAAACACTGTATGACTGTCCAATCTTTGATATTAGAAAAATCGATCATTTGTTCTGGATGATTGTGATCGGATCTTAATGTTGGACATCAAAATCGAACGGTTACATTTGACGTTAAAAGTGCTGTGAAACTATATGTCAAATGAAATGAACCTACCTCATTGACGATATTGTCAACCTCCTTGGGGATATTGTCCTTGACGTAAGGCGCGACATTATTGTAGAATCTTCCGTACAACTGCACGCTGTCCTCAGACTTGGACCACAGGCCCTGCTGAACGCTGTAATAAACGACACCGCCTACGAGGGTGGCCTTGACGGCGAATCTGCAAGATATAACCTCTCGTCGTGATTCGATTTCGGCTCGTCGAGCAGCGCAGCATGCGAATACCGTGACAGCGTGTCCTCTCTACTCCTCAGCGAATGTACTAACCGCGCGATGCCCATTATTCGGTCAGAAATTACTTCGACAAAGTGAATTCGATCCGAAACGCCTCCAGTCGAATACCCGCCTTCCTCCTTCTCTTTTCGTCGGCCCTGGCCTCTGAATTCCAATCCCGGATTCTCGGCACCAAAGGGGTTATAGGTTATGTACCCCCGCACAGACCATAGTCGAGAGATGGATATCGATATTCGATATTATCGACTATTCGATATTTTTTTTGAATTTGAAACAAAACAAAGTATTGAATAGAGAATAGTATAAATATAATATCGAATAAATACCTTAAAATTATTCAAAAAACGAATGTTTTTTTTTTAAACTATAATTCTGTTTGCATTGCATGTACTGCAAAAGTTTTTGAGAATTTCAAGCAACGCGAACAGACCTAATATCTTCATTCTCTCTTTTTTCAATGCTTTTTCAATGCTTGAATATCTCCAAATCGACCATATTAGCCATATTTTTTATTGGCTGCTTCATTCAGAAAACAAAGCCGCTCCATGATTTGATATTACAATTGGTTTGTAATGTTTAAATGTACGTACATTTAAATCCAGCAGAAAACTAAAGACAAGAACCAATTGTATTAAAAAATTACTCATTGAGCGCTCATTGAGCGCTTAATTTTCTGAACGCATCCATTCTATGCACTATGTATTTATACGTATTAAAAAATATAAATATAAAATTTAGAAATTAAAAATAGAAATAAAAAATAAAATATATTTGTCTCATAATGCTCTATGACATGTATAAAATTTTGATAATATTATGATAGTAACACAATTATCTATAAAAAGACAATTAATTAGATAATAAACAAAAAATTGTTAAAAATATAATAATAATAAATAATTATATATTTATTATTATTACATTGAATATTAAAATATTTATTATTGTTATATTTAAGTTGAAATAAGGTGAATGTAGCACGGACACGCACCACAAATTGTATACCGGCGGTGCAGAAAAGTGAACGTTGCTATGTAGTTTATAGCCACTTCGTCAGGAGGCGGAATAGACTTTCCGGCGTTGTTTGTAAAACACTTCCACGCAATGGAAGCCTGCTGTTACTCCAACCAATAATTTCACTTTTTTTCTATTAAAACCGCATTAAATCGCGGTTCGGTACTGTAGAAGTTAATGGTGCGGTTCTCGATGGCATTGAATTATTTGTCCTAGTTTACTCTCGAAGTCTACGATTGACAATGTGGTCGACAGAGTATGTGGAGTTGAAGGTATCGGAAACGCGTGATTTTTGTTTAGAAAAAGATGATAAAGGGTGAAATAGACGGTGTAGTTTTTTTTTTCTTGTCATTGCAGCGTATCGATGAGTTATTGCAATGCGGGATATGCTACGAGTACATGGACACTTGTGTGATAACCTCCTGCTCCCACAGTTGTGAGTAATGCTATAATAAAATCTCGTTGCACACTGTGTATTCACACTGTACACTTGCACACGTACATATATCCTGTATCTTGTATTTTCTAGATTGTTCCTTGTGCATTAGGAAGTATCTGCATTACAAGACCCAATGTCCAATTTGTTCCGAGGAAACCTTCGAGAAGGACTTGAGAAAGAACAAGCTCTTGGATGAGATTATCATGCATTATTTGAATTTTAAAGAGAAACACGACAAGAAGTTTCATCGTGAAAAATTGACCGCCAAGAATGACAATTCTGGAATGATCTGCTCCACAAACAATTTTGCGTGCAAGAAGGAGCAAGATGTTTCCGATGTGACGGCCGAGGTATCTCACAAAAGTTCTGACAGTCCGACACTCGCAGCTGGTAATACCACACCGCGTAGACGAAAAGATCATCAGCAAGATGTATCTACTCCTAGCACCAGTACAGATCTCAGGATACCTTCCATGTTTACGCCAAAGAGTAGAAAGGGTCTTCAAAAGGAGGAAGATCGTCGAGTAGTTACATGCCCAGTGTGCAAAGTGGAGGTGTCTGAAAATAATATAAATAGGCATTTGGATGATTGTTTAAAGAGGGCGAACACAAAGGATTGTCCTAAAAAGTAAGCATTTATTTGTATTATTCTCTCCAGCTTAGAGAAAAATTACTATAATCTATATATATCTGTATATATCTGGAATATCTTAATAGTTTCTGAAATATTTTCTCTAAATAGCTTCGCTTATTTCCAGAAGCGAACCAAAACGCAAACCATTGCCAAAGTTAGTGTTAAGTTTAATGAAAGATAATGTCATACGAAAGAGATTAAAGGAATTGGGCTTATCATCTCAAGGAGACAGAAAAGTATTAGAGAATAGACTACAGAGATACACAGTTCTTTTTAATGCAGAATGTGATAAGACGTATCCAAGACCTGTATCGGAATTAATTAAGCAATGTGAAGAAGAAGAGAATTTGGAGAAGAAAGTACAAAAACCGTTAAATGTAAATCTATTATATTATCAGTTCTTGACATTTGATATATCTTGGAACTTTTCTAGATTTTAATATATTGAATTTTTACAGAGACTGAATGTCAACAGAAATACAGAACATAATGTTATAGAGCAACAGAGGAAAAAATATTGTAAGTATTCTCAAGTATTATTTGCAGATTGGTATAAATAAACTCTCTTAATTTTTCTTTTTTTTTCTTATTTTTAGTGACTACGAACAAGGATAGTTTTGATCAATTAATTGCAAGAGTAAAACATGACAGTGATCCACAAAAAATGTGTGTTAGACGCAACATATTAAATGAAAAAAATTTTGATGCACCACTTAATGATCGTGTTGCAGACAACGATTCAACTATCAAAGATTGCCAGAGAAATAATTTTGCGTTGCTGAATTCTTCTGCCAATTGTATCGAAGACTCAGATTCAAGCTCTTCTCCCTTGCAATCGTATTTTAGCGAAAATCCTATGAATTTTCTGTCTGTCGAATTAGCTTCCTCTAACGATTCCATCGACCAGTGTGCTTCCAATCATTATACCTCAAACTGTCAAAATGAAACTAGTTCAGATTCATTTGATCCTATTATAAATTCGAAAAATATAAAGATCAAGGAACCATCTTTCGAAAATGTTTTAATCCATGAAGAAATAACTTCTATTAATCGATCAAAACAGTGTGATTTTCTGGACAATGAAATGGATATGGCCATCAAAGAGTCAGTTTCTGAACTTGACAACATGGAAACAGAAGATGGAGTACAAACTAGATTAAAGAACTTAAAGAGGAGTAGAAGTGACACAAAATATAGTTCGGACAATGAAATGGATATGGACATCAAAGAGTCAGTTTCTGAACTTGACAACATGGAAACAGAAAATGGAGAACAAGCTAGATTAGAGAACTTAAAGAGGAGTAGAAGTGACACAAAATATAGCTCGGGCAGACATGTTGCATATTCTGAGCCTAGAGACAGGTGGCAGAAAGAATTATGCAATGACAATGTAGATTCGATTGTAGAAGATGTCGATTTTGTAGAAGACAGTATTGATATTCAGGATGATTGTGGTAAATAATTTCTAATATGTAAAAAAATCTAAATAAAAATTATTTTTTTTTAGTTGCCTCTTTGTATTACAATGACTGAAAATTTTATGGAAGAATTTTGGTTTTTACAGAGAGACCAAAGCACGAGCAATCAAATAAAACGATGACGGAATACGCTGCTGGCAGCATAAAATCTGAAAAAGAAAATATGAAGATAAAGGATAAGATACTGGATAAAGATATAGCAACTTGGACTCTTCGAAAACGGGAGCGCGAAATGGCATTTGCGTTGAGTGACGAAGAAAAAATTGTAGAGAGGGGAACGATTGCTAGGAAGTCACTCCGGCTTGGTCTCAGCGAAGCTAAGGGATTTAACAACGAAAATTTCGGCGAAACTATGCGGGATGAAGAAAAATCACAAAGTGAGAAGGAGCAGTCGCAGGTAATTTGTTTGAATAATATACGCAATGTTGCGAGAAAATCTGTTAGATTGAGAAATAAAAAGAGTAAATGATACAAAAAAATTAACAACATAAATTGAATCACGGGATTCACCGAAGATAAATCAAATTTTATATTTCTTGTTGGACATTAGAAAATGTAAAAATAAGAACTATTAGACTAAGTAATCTTTTGTAGACATATATTCATTTATTGTATATATTTATATACTTGTGTAGTGCCTTTGATATAAAACAGAAATGCATAATATTTATTTTTTAAGGCATAACGAGAATAAAAATTATTAAAAACAATAAAAGTAAATATTATATACCTGTTGTTATTGAATGTCATTCTGCTTTCTTGTTTATATACAGCATATTTTATAATTATATACAGTAATATATTATTATTTGCTTTTTCTAAAAAATTTCAAGACCATTTGACATAACTTTTTAAATATTATAATATTGCAATATTTTAAACAATCTTGATTATATAAATATTTGCATTTTTTATATTAATTACGACTTACTTGATTAAAAAATGTAATAAAATGGAATAAAAAATACACGAATTCGATGCATTTGTAATATTTTTCCGTCTATATATAATACCTTGTTATATCATTCCAATATGCTTGATAGGGAAAAAGACTGAAATCTTTATCAAAGAAACAATTAAATTTATTGAATATATATATATATATATATATATATATATATATATATATAATACTATACCAAACAGGAAAGGGAGGCTAAACGATAAAACGATGGGCGCAATTTTCGTTAAAACTCGCATATCTCGAATGTATATATTCATAGATACTAACAATAATTTAATAAGCTTAACGTAATGTCAAAATATAGCTGCCTGTCTCTAACAATTGGTTACACAGTAAAATATTCGTCTTTGATATTACACAACTTTGATATTAATACAACTTTGGTATCGATTTATACAATTTTACAGTTAACTTTATGTACAAACCGCGCAATTCGCACGATGAACTCGTCTAAGTTCGTAGATTTACAGCGCTAACGTTCTAAAACGGAACGACTATCACATTCATTACATATTGTTCTCGTCTAATTCTTACGTAAACGTTATTGCACTGTTATAGACCGTTAAGTTGTATTTACCGTGTCGACACCTCTCTCTCTCTCTCTCTCCTCGCTCGCGTGCGAGGTGCGTCATTATCGCAGGAACGAAAATTTTTCTGCTACGGCTCGGGAAGCGCGTCGTTGATGTAATAATGTAAATGTAAGTGGTTCGTGTACTTTAATAAGCTTCTGTCTCTCGAAAGACAGACACTCCCGTATTTCATTAATCGTTTAACAGAATGATCAATCATCTCCCTCGCGATCTTCCGACGTTACATGATTAAGGATACACATAAGATTATTAGGAAATACATGTTTTCGGGCATAAAATAGCTCTTTCCTTTAAGTGGAATTCGCGCAATTAATAATAGTTGTCTGTTCCGCTGTGGTATGGCATCACGCGAGGTAGTTACTCGAACGTTGATACATCCCTCAAGTATTGTATACACGCTACAAGCGATTCTAAACTTTTATCCCGTGCACAGTTATCTGCCGATCTTCCCGGGGAAGATCGAAATATTAGATGCGTGAGACATTATATCTTACAAGCAGTAGTCACAATTCATTTATCGTCAGATTCGTCAGCGGCGCATTCACGACTCATTCGTTCCTGGCGCTTACGACAGATTGTCTTTTGATTCGCTAAGAGACTAGAGATAGTACCCTCGAAGAAGTTAGATTATAATACGGCGAATAAGGACTGTCTTCGCCGCAAAAAAGGCCAATTGTCACCTACTACTTATCTTTAAATTTATTACTTTATTTATAAATTTATTCGATCAGTTAAAGGGAAAGTCCTGAAAATAGATTATTTCTTCCGAGTAAGGAAACTCCAGTCGCGAGTTTCCCTTATCACACGCTTCAATTAAGAATGTTAATTATTGTAAATTCTCATCTAATCACACACGAATGGACGAAGTTAAAGCCGAAATGTAAGCTAACTGCCTCACGATAAATTTATTTCACGTGAAATTTATTTTTCGCGCGCGGCGGCACAGGGTGGGTATAATATTAATTAATTTACATTTTTTTTCCTCATATGAATTCGCGGTAATAGACGTCAAGCTCTTTCGACAAAGTTACACTTTTTGGGATAAAAATACGGTATTTACACGATAAACATTCCGCGCAGTAACGCAGCTCTATTTTCGAAGGAATCGGAAGAAGAGTCGCCATTCGGAAAAATATTAAATCTAATTTCAATTGTAGTTTCAAGTTGAACTAATTTACTCTTTTTACTGGTTTTGAACTAGTTTAAGTATATCAGAGGAAAATAAAATTATATTATTACCGTCAAATTCACTTATAAATACTTCCGCTATTTAAATCTTTATCCTTCGTAAAATTCTGTATTTTTTTTTTATTTTTTATTTTTAGACAGGATTGGTGAAATATGCATAATTTATAAAGATATGTAAGATACATACTACAAGCTCCCAGATGAGTTTTATTTTGCACGCTCTCGCGAACATATTTAAAAGAATACCTTTTTACAACTATATACAGCATATATCGCAGTTTCATAAAAAAGATCAGAATCGTTTCCCCGATGGATAATCGATAATTCGCGTCCCGACTGCGAGCCGACCGCGTCTCGTTTTGCAATATCGTTTCTCTCTAATCGTATTTTGATTGATCCTTTTTGATTCTCGAATTCGTTGAAGGAGGAGGAATACTCATTAATCATAAGTGGATAACCACTTTTCGCAAACATCGCCGCGAACTATCAGGAATATTATTAACGAGCGCCGATAATTGGAGATCGAAGAGATTCGAACTTACGGGAGCTGGGCACTCCGATTATCCTATAATTAATGCACAATTTGTCGCGGTCGGCATGTCGAACGTTCTTTTGGGACGAATCGCGTTATAATTACGTTACCGCGATACAGCGGAACTACAATCGTAAATAATATATTGATTCGGATTACGTTTGATCCGGGATTGATTGATTCGCGCGCGAAATCGGAACCGTGAGAATTCGGAAGTCTCGACGCCACTCCCCACCCCTCCGCTCTCCCGGGACAACATCTTAATCTCACATCTTCGGCGGTTTAGTTTTCCCTTCGGAGAACTTCCCGCACGAACGAGTGACTATCTCCGGACGTTCGTTCGGGATATTATCTGGATGGCATCTGCAAATATTTCTCGACGGCAGTCTTTTGTAATCGATCGGGTCGGAGACGACCCCCTTTTTGCGATCGGAGGCGTCCACGCTGTCTTTCACAGAGCGAGATTATCGTGCGCGAAGACGCTGGCTTCTTCGTGGGCGTCGTTGACAGTGGCGGGTTTTTAACTCTTCCTTCCGACGTCGAGGATCCGCCGATTCATGACACCTCTTATTGTACTTTCTTCTTTTATAATTTCTATTTACAATTACTGCTTTTCTATTACGTTCTACCGTCCCTTTATTATCCAAAGCTCAATGAACGTTTTTGTCGAGAAAGATCAGCGTCTTCTTCTGGCTAAACTTTCTTTACGCTAAGAAGTCTGAACTAAATTCGCTGATAAGGAACAATATCGATCGGACCGTCTCTCTTTCTCTTTTGGTTTTTTTTCTATTTCGATCACGCATCGGACTAGTGTCACGTTACATTATTCCGTTTCGATCGTCTCATCACCGTGATGCCTATCGAGCCGCGGATCTTGCGCAACAGATCTATTATATCAGCCGTTGACATGTGTTCCACACTCTCCTCGTTAACCTGGGGAAAAGACGAGACGACATTTAGTTTTGAAATAAAACAGCCTCAAGAAAGAAGAACCTCGTCCATATTAATCTTTAATCTCTACTTAAAGTTACGTGTTTTAAAAATATTATTTATTAAGAATATAAATATCGCCTCTCAAGTTTATGATCAAAGTTGTAAGTCACAGATAATTAATACTATTTTGTCGCCAATAGATATTTAGTTCAGCAATGATCTCGCGAATATATTCTCTCTACTCGGAGGAAGAATTAGGGAGAAGTGGAGGGTATAGGTTTGACATACAATTTGACTCACCATTAGTAACACGTCGCCCTGCTTGAGCCTGCCATCCTTGGCCGCGACACTGTCACGATGCACGACCGATATCACCGTACGATTTCCTTCCGACTGCAAACTAAAGCCCAGCCGGCTGTTCCACCCACGCGTCAGCTCCACCATGAACACCTGCAACAACGGGAGCGATACATTGCGCAACATTGCGACGCGACGTTCTTGCGCTCGATAATCGCATTTTCCAATGTTAGAGGATCGACAAGGCAAACAACAACGACATAAACAGCAAGGCATTTGTTAGATATTAAATTGATTTTTCGCGTTTCAATTCAGGAATTCGCCGTGAGAATCATTTATCGCGAAATTGGGATCCCGTAAGATCATATAAGATCCAATCCGGTCGGAATGACTATATACGCTCGATTACGGAAACGTGGATTTCGGGAGACCAACCTCACTGCCTTGTTCAAGATCCTCGATAGGAGCGACCGAGTCCGTGGTGTCTCTCCCGGCCTCTTCCTGGTCGCGCTCGGTATCTTGATCCACCTCGTCGTTTGGTGCGAACATCACGCCCTTCCACTTCAACAGGCCCTTGCTACCGCCCGGATCGTCCGTTCCCAGGATCTTTCCTACGCGACGCGACAAAAAAAGACCGGGTTCATCGGGTTAGAAGTAACGCCAATTGACACCCGCGGATGTTTCGTTACTTTCGCAACGATGTGCGACCGTTATCTTATCGGTCTCTCCCTCTAACGCCCTGATTTAGTTTCCACGATAGTGGCGCAAAATAGACGGCGTGTATATTCGCGCGATTACAGTTGATTCCGACAGCAATTGCAGAGTTCATTTTGTGTTAATCGTTTCGAAAAGTGAAGGCTTAATAGCTTACAAGCTTGTTATAATAAGATTTAGTATAACACATAATGTATACTATGGATTTAAGACGATTTAGAAAGTAAGCTGTTTTATATATTGTTTATAAGTTTATAAATTATAAATAGATAAGGCAACTTAAGTAATCATATTAATTATATATTGCGAACTCGACTAAGATTCTTATAATATAAACTATATAAAGCATTAAACACAAAGATTGCACGAGCACCAAGACGGCTGATTCAAATATTGAGTATAAGAGGCAAGCGAGTCAACAAGACGCACCATTAATCAATCAAGGTTTGATCCCATTAATCTAGCCTCTCGGACGGGCAAAACGAGCGGTAAAACAAGCGCAGCATGAAATAATTACCCGGGATGTCCTGATCGCTCGAGTGTGTGGCCTTGCTCTTGGTTCCAGCCGGATCGCTGCCGGCGCCGCCGCAGGCCGGATTGGCGCTCTGGTAAGCTGGATTTTTGTAACTGAAGGCGGCGGTGCTGGTGCTGCTGGTGGACGAGAGCACCGGCGGCATCGAGGCCGGCTCGGTCGGCAGATCGTTGTCGTGCTCGTCGCTCGACAGCACCGTCACGCTCCTGTCGTCGTCGTAGCTGGGCTCGGCCAGCCGACCGCGCTCCGCCTCGGCGAGGATCACGTCGCCGTCCGCGGGATACTCGCTGTCCGAGTCGACGCTGCAAAACTGGAAATGCGGCTTACCCTGCGGCGCCGTCAGATCGAGAAAGCGCGGCCTGGCCGCGGCATTGTTCAACGCCGTCCTCGACTCGTCGTCGTCGTCGCAGACGACGTAGAGCGCCGGCGGATCGATTATGTCGGTCGCAGGTGTGTTCGCCTGGGAATTGGTGACTTGCGTCCTGACGGAGCACTGGTCCGAGTCTGACGTGGTCTCCGCTTGGCTGGCCGTCGACGACGTCGTTTGCACGCTGTGCAACTTGCTCTCGGGGGTATCTACGGCACGGAGAGAGAACACTTGTCATGAAGAGATTTTGTCACGACGACACTCGCCGTGAGGTCCTATCATCGAGGATTGCCCAAATCCCTCGCGACTCGAGATAATTCCGAGAGACAGCTCGACGCTGAATGTTCCGTCGTCGCTTTTAATGTTTCCGAAAGCTCTTAAAGTAACAACTGATGTCCTATTATCCTTTCGTATAGAGTTTCAAAATATAAGTACCTCACAGTCTTACAGATTATAATTATTTCCGGATATTTGAACAAATATATAGAAAATTGATAAGTTATCGATATTTGTCGTCGATTGCTTTTAATTGTTTTTTTTAATTTAAGCATCCTACACGTAGTTCTCTTAGCTTTACCAACCCATTTGCTTATTAATTCTGTTTTGGCCTGTGCACGCTGCTCATTAATTATTTTACCTCGATCGGTTTCGGCAGTGGGAGTACGCGTGGCGGGTCGACGTAGTCTTCGGGGGGAATTGCATGACGCACCAGGTGATTGTTGCTTGCAGCTACTAGACCCACTCGATGCACCGGGTGATAATTTCCGGACCGCCAAGTCACACAGCATATCCACAGCTTCTTGTCTATTGGGAAATAATATGGAACATAAAGAGCTAGAGCTCGTGAAAGGCCATGTTGTATTTTAGTCGGAAATGATCGTGTTAGCGAGCGACTTATAATATAAAATGTAAGCGTCCGCGATCCTTTTATTTCCTGTTGGCATGAAAGAATAAAGTGATTCTATATATGCGACTCAGTTATACGTTACTGAAGAAACGGATTGCACATGATATAAAAGCATAAAGGAATATCCACGAGAGATAGAATCGAAATCATATTTGCTATCAAATATTCTTTTATAGGTCAACGGATAAATAGGATCAGAGAAAGAGGTAACAAAACTGAGATTTGTATACGTTTCTCTTAATACTTATGCCGTTTAAAATTATTACTATAATATATTTCATCTGCCTGTAGATGGTCTGACTTTATCGATTTTCCTTTCATCGCACGTCTCTTACTCCAATATTAATACCCGTATTTTAATAGTGCTTTTTATTTCAAATTATGAAATACTTTAAGAAGTATCAAATGAAGGGCAAGTGAGCCTTGCACGAAATTAGTGCTAAAATTACATATATTTAAACAATAATCATTATCACCCAAACGTTTCGGCTCCGCATTTGATACTTCTTAATTTTTAATTATATGAGCCAGAGTAATATATTATATTTTTGAAATACTTTAATTTTTTAATTTCAGACTACACCATATTGCAAATGTAATTA
>NW_012026814.1:827175-846039 GCF_000956235.1 Wasmannia auropunctata
TATTTCATCTGCCTGTAGATGGTCTGACTTTATCGATTTTCCTTTCATCGCACGTCTCTTACTCCAATATTAATACCCGTATTTTAATAGTGCTTTTTATTTCAAATTATGAAATACTTTAATTTTTTAATCTCAGACTACACCATATTGCAAATGTAATTATTCATTAGCAATTTCCTAATTTGCAAAATTAATTTTCAAAACAAAGTCTCCCGCGCGAGAAGAATTTATTTTATACTTTCGATTTATTTATTTATTTTTATTTTTAATTATTTATCTTTCATCTAAAATCGTTATCTTTTCAATTATAATACTATCAATTACAGCATACATTCTGTATAGATAACACAATAAATATAACATAAAAACTATAAAATATAACATAAATAAATGAATTAATTGGATCGAGACTTACCTCAAGCTCGTTCGTGGCGGACGGAGAGGGTGATCAGGTTCGGTGGGCGAGAGCGCCGAGACCGGGGTCTGCGCCAGATCCCGGTATAGCCGCAGCTTCACCGTCGGTCCGCATTGTCGCAGCAGCTGGACCGCTTCCTCGTGACTCATCGGCGACAGCGGTGCACCGTCCACCGCGACGATCTTATCACCCGGTCGGATTCTGCCGTCGCTCAATGCCGGTTCTCGGACTAGTGCACGTACATAATGGCCCAGGGCACTGCTGTCCGCCTTTCTCAGAGTGAAACCAAGACTGCCGCCCACTTTTGTCATCTCGATGTCAAACTCCTGCAAACAGAAGTTACACATTGGCTGTTATCTTAAACTCCGTATTAATTTTATTAATTGACGAATATATTAATCCTCCATTGATGAATTTTTCTTATATTTATAGAAAACTGCGTGTTTTTACATAAAGATATACTTTCTGACAGATGAAAATTGCTTTTTCTGTTGATTTATGTCAAATTTATGATTATTTGATATTTTTCAATCTCAATGTTTTTTTGATAATATAATCCAACGTCATAAAAGTTAAAAAATATATTTTTGTAGCTCGTAAAAAAAATATATGTATACAATACGTACATTATATTTATTGAGTCGGGATCCACGTGCGGAATATCTGATTCACGTTTTACATTTCTCTCTTTAATGCTATAGTACGCAACGAATGTAGTACGTACGCTATTGTTTATGAGTATTACTTCAAGGATCGATATTAAAGTTTCCTCGGGAGAATCGAACATTGGAATAAATATATAATGCGTATATGAGGTATGTTTCGAGCTTGTCGCTTTACTTACTTTAATCACGTGCTCGAAAGCAAATCGCGCTACAATAAATTACAAGTTTTAGCAGATAAGTCTTTTCGTACTATAGATAAAATCTATTTGAGAGGATCTGTAATTTGCGTCAGTACTTTTTATCGTATCATTTAGAGTGGAGTCATTAAATCATTTATTCTAGTTCATTGTATATGTTCCTCCGGGGATGCATCGAGAGTCAAGTATCGCTTGTGAATAATTTATCTGTACATTACCGTGAGGAATTAAACAGTGTAATTATTTCTATCATCAAATGCAAACAATGTCATTATTATGCATAATATTTAAAATAAATTTCTCTTTGTTAGAATTTATTGCTACATTATCAACAAATATAATATCCATAGACCGTAATATTGATAAAATACGCTTTCAGAATTAAACTCTATTAATTGACTATTAATTGAATTTAGAAATAATATACGTACGTAATTATTGTTAATAATTGTCTTTAGAAATAATGTACGCGTTATTATTAATAATTATCTTTAGAAATTATGATCGATATTTAAACTAAACTTCTCATCAGAGTATAAAACCGTAGTATTTTATCTTTGTCTACAGGATTATCTGAAGGACCAACCGCTTTTATGTAAATTTTATAAAATCGTCAGATATACTTTTTATCCATTTATTTATTCGTTCTAGAAACGATCGCGCGACAAACGTAATAATGTACGATCGATGATATTAAACTGTTTCTCTTGTACATATATAAAATTGTGGTATTTTTATCTTTGGCTACAGAATTTTCTGATGGACTAAATGCTTTTATATGTAGATTTTATTAAATATACGTCTGATACTTTTTATATATGTCCATTGATTTACTCGTCCCAGAAACGATGGCGCGACAAACGTGTAATGTATTCATGAAGTGTAGTTTAGGTGGAGCATTACTTACGCCGCAGGGCTCGATCTGCAGAGGCGGCAGAGGGTTGAGTAAACGTAACGGCGGCGGCGGCTCCCGCCTTGCTGGGGGTGGCGGCGGTGCACCGGGTGGCGTGACATTACTATCACCTGGAAGCCGGCACACCACCAGCTCGACCGTGCTGGGCGTCATACGCAGAACTTCGAGAGCCTCCTGCAACAAGTAGCATCGAAATAAGATTATGCGCGGGCTCTCTCTCTCTCTCTCTCTCTCTCTCTCTCACTCTTTATAATACAAAGATAATACTCTCGACACCCTGGCGGCGACGACGTCATCTTTTTTAGAGTTACGGTTTTCCGAAAAGTCCGGGCCGATAGTGAGTCGTGTTTCGACGGTTTACAACCGGAACGAAATAGAACGACGACTTTGAGAGGGGAAAACTTGATGCTACGAGAAGCTAATAAATAACAGGTATATTTAGGAAGACTCTGATGTTTGATATTTCTTTACCGATAAAATTCCTGAAATTTTAAGGAGTTGCCTTTACATCTTCCTCTTGCGATCTGTTATTATGAATGTTCTCATGAGTTTAACGAACGGCGCATTTAAAATACATTACATTCGCAAAAATATAAAGATTCCGCAATGTTTATCGTATTCGGGAAAGATAAATCATACTCCCTGTGTATTTCTTAGTCATGATACTTTACATTCACTTCCCTTTGATTTCTTATCAAATTTACATTTAACGAGCGGTGAGCGAGACGATTTTTTACTTCGCGACGACTCGACTATGCGGTTGAAGACGGTCGCAACTACTTCCCGACTGGCGTCCTGTGGCAAAGCGGAGCAATCGAGTTGAGATAAAGTCAACGTTTTAACGTCTTCCGCGGCCAGGTCCGCGCGTTTCGCGAGAGAATATGCGAGAGGGGATCCGCAGGAACGTGCGAGTTTACGACGCGAGCATACGCGTTTGCGTACTGACAGAAGACAGTATTGCTTTTGCCCTCGTGGGACAAGCTGCCAAGTACACGCGAGATAACGTCTATCCTCTCGCCGGGGCACTCGCGGGCGTAGCTGCATTATGCTAATCCAATGCAAATCTTCGCGAGAGCCGCGAGAAGAGAGCAAGGCTGAGGCCGCCAGTCGAGAACGTAGCAATCATTACTACCGAGCATTCAGCGCGTGTAAGCTGAAGCATGCGTGTGCATGTGCGCTTTACTGCGTTTATCTAGTATCGGCATTTGTTCCAGGACGTTACTTCTTCCTCGAAAACAGACATTGCTATATCCGCGTTATCAGCGAAATAAACAAATAATTTTTAGAAGAATTTATTTTACTAGATTTAAATTGGCTAAAATCGAAGGAAGGAGTTTAGTTAGATACAAGTATATTATTTAGCATATTCTTGATATTATTTACACTGCACTTATATATAAATTTAAAAAAATATTGAAAACTGAGAGTTTTTTTTTTCTTTTGAGCTTTTATTCTTTTACTTGATCTCTTTAAAGCTGTATCAGTCAGTTTACGTAATATCTCCAATTTTAAATCCGAATAAACTTTATCAACTTGAAACCTGCGATTTTATTTATGAAACATCATTACACGCAGTTTGCAAGCTGCAATAAGTTTTCGTTTATTAACTTGATTCATTCGCAGTTAGAGTCGCTGTTCCGTTTTCTGCCTCTGTCACTGATTCTCAATCGTAGTTTAATTGATTACTCACGTAATTGGTGAGGCCAGTCAGCGGGATCCCGTTGGCAGTCAGTAGTATGTCGCCAATTTGAAGTTTGTTAGAAAGTGCGGCGGGTTGTTGAGGAAAGAGTCTTTTCACGCGTACGGGCCCCGCGGTGCCGCCACCGGAAACACTCAGGCCGAGGCCGCGACTGCTTTTCTGCAGCGTCACTTGGAATGTGCTCTCTGAAAAAAATATATATTTAAATATTTTCACTGTGTTTTCGAGTAAACCTTGGGCAATGTCATGTCCCGCTGAGAATATTTCGCTTATCTATCTCAGTCGGACGGGCAAATCGCAAATACAATTCCGCAAAAGATGAGACTTAATTTTTAGCTGCTGCAGAGATCATAAATTTATTAGTTTTTCAAATAACAGATATACTTACTGTGAAAAAAATATTACGAAAGATAAGATAAACATTACATCACGGTACGATTATATCACAGTACGATTTATCGACATCGATTATATAATTAGGCGCAGTCAAAGGCTAGACTAATTGTCTAATTGAAATTCTGATTTCTCGGAATTGCGTCCGGCGGGAGGGGGGGGGAGGCAGATGGGGTATTGGGTAATTCATCGCTTCCGCTGGAGTGACGTATGGTCTAATATCTGCAGGTAGCGGAGCTACAATAGGAATAATTACTTTCTGTCGCGGTGATTTCGTGCAACACTGCGGTGCACTGCGTACATATTTCAGCCGCTGCAACAGCTTTCGCGGGATGCGCCCCGTCGGTCATAATTTTCGTGGCACTCACTCGGAGGACATGTTTCTGAAATGTGTGTAAAACACGCGCGCGCGCACGCCACGTGCATGCGAGTGCATACGTATGTACGTCGTTTCCCCGTACGTATAGTTATTGCCGTTGCACATCGTCGAAATTCGCTGACAGTCGCAACGATCGTTCACGAGGAGCGATTGTTTGATTTTAGGAAACTTTGATTTTATGTAACTATGCCACGTGCTGTTTGCATTGCGCTGACGCTTAAAGCCGACGTGTCTACGTTACAAAGCGGAGCGTTGTGCCACTTAGCGCCAATTAAAGTGCCGCGACAACCATATAGCGAATCTAATGCAGAATTCAATTCATTAGAAGTTCGAAGCGACATAATACCGAAATGGCAAATTTGCAATTGAGACGGGTTAATGTCGTTTGATTCAAAAGAGGTTTCGTTTTGCAGACCATTAAATAATAATAATAATAAATGTAATAAATCTATGTGAATTATCATCCCTATATATATTACACGTGAAGCGAGTTATTGTGGCATTAAAATTATAGTTCAGATGAAATATTGCTCTATATTATCTACTATACATTACTGTGCAATTATACATCTTCACTTTTTATCGAATTGCATCATAATCAAAGACTCATCTTGTTAACATATAATGAAATACAATAAATAAAAAATTATAGTTGACAAGAATCGTTTGACGGTTAGACCGAGACGATGTGATTGATTTTGTTTTATGGCGTAAGAGGCTCGTTTACGCGATTCGAATCTTTTTTTATGTATAGAAATTAATGCGAAATGACTTCCAGTTCGGGATGACCCACCGTATACCGGATATTGACCCAATTCAGTTGACATATCGTGCGTATTGTTCACTTTGCTCGCTATTCAAATCGGATCCTCTCCCGCGCTCGCCACCTTGCGAAGGGATAATTTACGTTTGCCACGTTATTGTCTGGAGTCACACAGTGTCACTCTTTTCGCGAGAGAGAGAGAGAGAGAGAGAGAGAGAGAGAGAGAGAGAAAGTGGCCATTGTTGGAATCGCTTCGAAATTGCGGGGTTCACGTTCAATGGATTCCTCGATCATTTGCTAAACGCCTCGCAAAATTGGACGGACAATTCGACGAATCCGAGAGTGACGATTTTCTCGCGTCACTCTGTGCCACGTGTAGGTATACATTGTTCCACCGTGCACACAAGTATTACAATTAAGATCACAGTTGCTGACAAAGCGGTTGCACTTTGGAAACTACCAGCCAAAGAGCGATAATTTCTGCGCTTCCATGCATTCTAAGAGTGATTACGGTATAACTTTGGTAAGCAAACTACAGCGATGAACTTTTTTATGCGATTGTTCATTAAAAGCAAATATACCTGGAAATGTAGGACTTGCTGCAACAGTGGGCTATTTACATTTTGCATACAGAGAGAATTTTCTTTTAAAATTTACCCTGAAAATCATGTTAATTGTGAGTCAGCACAATTGTAGGACAACATAGTATTTCCACAAATTTTATGCAATTTTCTGTTTTTTTTTTACTGTGCACTACAATAAATTTGTTATAGTATAGGATATATAAAAAAAATAGTAAAAATCACATATTATAAAATTCGCCAAAATACTATGTTGTCCTACGATTAACATGATTTTTCAGGATAAATTTTAAAAGAAAATTCTCTCCGTATAAAAACAGAAAATAAATAATATCATAAATAATACATCTCCGAAAATACCGATTACATATTCGGCTATCGGTTAGCTTCATTTTTGCAGCAAATCCTTCAATTAATGAAAAAATCATGTTTCAATTTCTATATAACTATTATTCATATTTTTATAACTATTATTAAAATCAATATACATACATATGTGTAAATTTCATTTAATCTAGTAAATCATATTAATAATATCCTCACATTACAAATATTATTAACTATTCAATGTAATTAACTCTCAATTATTAATCAATCTGTTATTAAAGCAATCTCTGCAGCATTAATTAATCATAGCTGTTGAAATGTCATTTCTCCGTTCATATACGTAAATCGTGTAGCCCTCTCGTATTCTCGCAAGAAGCATCAACTAGAGATATCAACTTATATAGCTGTTAATTAATCAAGGCTGTCGGTAAGACTCGGCGCCAAAATGAACCGGCGTAAAATAAGTACGAGTATATGTTCCGACGTCTCGAGCGTTGCACCGCCAATCATGACAGTTTTACCCCGCGATGCAACTCGGAACAAATGCAGACTACCCGGTGCATCCGTATATTTTACGTCACGTGAGGCGCACCGCGCCGCAAATACTGCGAGAGCCACCTCCGGTGATATCCCGTCTCCCTCTGATCTACTTGTGAAATAAATGCAGAACGATGTGGGGGGAGACGTGCATATCGCCTCGCGTGGATCAGAGACGCGATCCCTCGAGCCGCGGCTAACTCAACTCCCACAGTCCCACAGTGCATATACCCGGTGTGTCGCCCTACATCCGCAGACACAGTAAAAACGATCCGATTAAGGAAACGATCAGTTATATGCGAGAGTGGGCGGCCGTTTAATTAAGGCTACGTCGGCATTTAGGTTGGCCAGCGGATCGTAACGGGCGGACTCGTGAAAGAGGAGGTGCGCGCTGCGCGGCCCCTCCGGGGTCTACATACATACGTACAAACGACACGGCCCAACACGTGTGCAACGTCCGTTATGGAATCCATTATCGAGATAGCAGAGGATGCCGCCCGCGGTTCGCGATGAGGATACCGATATTTACGGGGTCTAACGAACTGCCCATGTGCTGAAGTATATTCGCCGTTACGTTGGCGCGCGGATTATCGTCCGCGTGGAAGTTGGAAGGCTCCTTTCAAAGAGACCCATTCCCCTGTTCGATAATGGAATGAATCGCTTTTAACGTACAGCATAGACAATTTCTTTAAATTGCGTAAATGGTAAATTATTTCTGTTCGAAGAGAATGCTGGTAATTGGAAAAAGAAATGGAAAAGAAGGTGCTCCTTTTTATCTCTTATCAAATTGCTCGACGTGATATTAACTCTCTCCATCGTGCAGCGTGTTGCAATTGCAGACTGCGCGAAAGACGCATCTATAATATGACACATCTATAACGATGGGGACTTAATGCTATGTCGATTAATATAGAAAGAATAAGAAATAAATTTTAGGTATATATATTTCTCGGGGCATCGTCATTTAATATTTAGAAATTTGCACGAGACAAGAGAGATCTTTTAATGTTTATGTCGAGATGTAATTAAAATCGTGAAAAGCGACGGTCAATGTTGGCCGTAAAAGGGGAGCCTTCAAAGAGCGCGACGGAACGCGCGAGCTAGCGGGACGAAATGTCGTGCAGTAGTACTGCAGTGCTTCAATAGCCACCGTGGCACCGGTCTTTAAGCCGGCTTCGTTAGTTTGCAGATTGCCTGTGACACATTTTTCCCTCTCTCACCCCCGCCGTCCCCTCTCACGTCCCCTGTCACTCTCGGTTTTTCTCGTCATCGACATTCTAGTCCGAGGTTGCAGCTTTTCATCGACGAAAAATGCACCGTCTAATGGCCGAGAGCCCGGCCACACCGGCGGCAAGAACTCTAATGTCGTTAGCGCGCCGAACAAATACGCACTTAACGAGCGACGTGTGCGACGATGTAAACCGGCTCGTTATGCCAATTTTAATATCCTCAGCGGCGAGAGCCTCTAAGGTGTTTCTTGCCGCTGCGACGGCCGTCCGCAATTTCTCGTGATTTTGTAATTTCCGTGTAATTCAATAATTACGCGTCGTTAGACACTTTTGCCAGGAGAGACCAGATCTTTTTTTTGCAGCTAATTCATCCGCAGTAATTGTTGATAATAGCTTTTCTCCTGCAGTAGCTCGAGTTTTCGGCACGCCAAATCCAATGAAATTTTTAGCACGAAAGTTTCGCTTGACAAAACGGTGTAATATTATAGTTTTAATATGATTCGCACGCGATGGAAGCGATTTATAACATTCGAGTTTTAATAAGATACAATCAACTCTGGACTCGCAGTGCATAGGGCGGTATAAACTTCAAGTTACAAAGATAAATTAAGTAGTCCTGCGAGAAAACGGAGGATAGCCTCCTCGGCAAAGGGAGCGGCGGAATGCAATTCCCAGTTCCAGAATTTCTGACAGGCCGATATTTCAACTATTCGGAAGGGTAGTATCTGCAGGCCATTACTTTTCCACGTACTGCCGGCCGTGGCCCGTAAGATACCCTCGATAAAGACGAGACCATTATCTCTCCGAGGCTTCTACATTCAATTTACCGCCGCGGTAACTGTTATCGTCGGCTACATGCCGCGAATTCGAAATTATCATTAGTAGCCTCGCACAGGTTTCCCCACACCGCTGCTTTGTGAATCCTTTAACTTGTCTAAAAATCACTATCGTTATCATCGAATTCGATATTTTGATCGTGAGAAAAAATAACGAGTATACTTTTCGCGCAATAAACATATTCGTAAAAAATTACTTATAAAGATTAAAGGTCGCTCCTTTCGATTTGCTTCTGAATCCTTCTTAAAGGGCGAATTTAATTAACGTATGTATGTGTGGAGCAGTAATTCGCGCCGAGAGATTGTACGACTCTTGCCAAGAATTCTAACGATTACGTGCAAAACCTTGTCGGGAAACAGTCGGATTTTAGAGAGTGTGAGCTAGAAATATCTCTGTAGAATTTACGATTCATAAAAGGACGACGGGCGCGAACAAGCGGTTTGCGCGCATTTAGTTCCTCCTCCCCTCCCCCTTCCGTGGAGGCCAGACGAATTTTGGAGTATCATTTATGAATCAGGATGAGTCATAGCCGGCCCATTTTTATTTGGATTACGCCACCGGCGATTTTTCACTCAGGTTTCTTGCGTCGTAACATTAGGAATTAACTGGAATTAAACGATACGCGCTTTAAGCGCATAATCTCTCCCCGCGCGCCGAATGTTCTAATAATAAAGTGTCTCGTTGCGACCGTCGAACGGTTGCCACCACGGAGATATGTTTACACCACGTAGTTAAATTAAACACCGATAATCCTATCTTCGTATTGCAGATGACTTCGCAGAAGGAGCCATTCGAGTTATTAACGCCGAGATACGACGTGGTTTTAACGAGATTAGATCTCATGCGGTTACTACACATATATATATATATATATATATTGTGCGACGGTACGTATATGTATTATACATACCGATCGCGTGACGCCGCCGGATTGAATCACTTGTACGGTCGGTCCATTCGGATAATTAACAGCAAAAAAGAAGGAATGTTAGTAGCCGTTGCACTGGTAATTGCAAGAATAAAATGTTGCGAGCGATAAATTTATCAGATACAGCCTCTTACACTTTCGGCGAGAATAGCACCGGGGATTATTTCCGATGATTATCATATTAACTGCAGCGGAATCGTTAGGATATAGCCAAGTTCAATTGCGCCAATTGCCGTGCCTATCTCTCGATCGATCTCGGGAGCGATTTCACTTTTTTGCTATCCGACCGTGCCGCGGCGATAATGATCAAGGATCACTTTGTTCCGAATTGAAGCAAAACGGGCACAATAAAACGAGGTCTAGGTCGTTAGAGTTGGATTACATTTCCGTCATGGAGCCCCGGGACAATTTTCTTTAGCGGTATAATTAAGCTTCGCGGAATAGACGAGGAATTAATTAATCTTATTCCATAGCTCGAACGATTTGATCGCGAAAATTCGCTTTCCCTCCTCAAATATCCCGCTTGATTAATAGCTTTTAGATTTGACGTGACGGCGAGTACGATCTCACTGAAGTAGAAGTTATCGTTATGTTTACTGCTACCGACGGTTTATTTTTTTTATCGGTTTTAATTTCTTGGAAGATATATCAAAGTCATATCTCAAGGAAAGTAAACTTTATCTCAAAAATACTTCACGGTAAACATCAAAACAAACATGATTTTAAGAATGATCCGTCGATAAAGCTCGCTGTGAAAATAAAATGTTACATTGAAGAAAGATAATCTAAAGGTCCAAGGAACACCTGCTTTTTTGTATGTGAAGATTTTTTGGTCTATAAAGCAAATAGAAGCTAGTATAAAATTATCACATGACAGCCACGAGCTCAACATTGATGTTTTCGCGTGTGCAAACGTTTTTTCTGCCAACAAAAAAAAGTATTCCAAAAAAGCGCCATAACTCGTGCTCGTTTCCTTTTTAATGCACGTCAGCGGCATCTGCGATCGAAGCGCGATTCGAGTTTACGGTCGCATAGGAAATAGGCGAGGATTTATCGAGAGATATTTCGTTCCTAACGAGACGGAGGGGAAGTAAGCGAGGTGAGGTCCTCAGTTGCGTCATACACGTGGTCGCGAGATATCTCGTCTGTCATTTGTTACGCGATCCCTCTTACGCCGCGCCCGTGCATCGCTGTAAAGACGTTTCGCCATTTATCAAGTCGGCGATCGTAAATATTGAACGAATCTTGGGAATACGTGTGGCATACTAAAATCTCGTAAGAGTTATCTCCAGGAAGAATAATCTCTAGAATTGACATCGTAGCATAATGCATCGGACGCGATTGAGAGAAAAATGTTCCATCCTCGCTACATCGACTGTGATCTTTCTAAAATTTTTCCAAGATCGACATACCTTTATTTGTCGACGTAATGCATCTTTACGAATGTTATCATGAACCAGCGATGGATTAAATGACAGATTGCTTGACAATTTTGAAAATTCGACTTTGGCTTGCAAATAACAATTTCTAGAAAAATATTTTTAATATTAAATATCGAAGCAATAAATTTCTAAATTAATACTCAATTAACATAAAATATTCAAGATTTATACTAAAGATTAGTTTTTCTTATTTATTGGCATTCCCGTGTTTAGCGTAATGAATCCTGCATGCAACAATTGTGTTGTAATACATATTACTATTTACGTAAACTGTCAAGCATAGAGCAATCAGATGTACAGGTGTCACCGTTGAAATGTTCTCTGAATAATTCACGTTATTTGCCCCAAATTAGCGCTGTTGCATGATTGATCACATTGCGTTACAGCTGTTACAAGTAATGCGTGATGTTACATACGTTACACATACATAACCGTTGATATTAATCTCGACAGTATAAATGATCACGTTATCGTACCGCGTGAATTGAGAAGTCCGTCTTCTCCGGCGCGTAAATTTGCCGGAAAATCAAGGAAAATTACCAGTCTCCACGGGGAGTGAAACTGAGATATCATTTCCCCTCGCTGAGGGAACTGTTTAAGCAGCCGTTGATCGTCGACTCGCAGTTCTTTGCGCCCCCGTGTTTCCGTGTTTGCCGCGTTCTCCCAGGAACGTTTCCCTCATAATGTAATAAAGAACAAAGATCATCTGTACATCGGCCGGATATCGCCGTAATTTCGTTCGATCGATATATACGTCGCCGAATGGGACAGGAGAACGTTATTAAAGCTCCGCTGGGCTTTTCCCATATAAACGGGGTGCGAATTGTATAGAAGCTTGAAGATATGAATAGTATGGATTAAATCCGAATAAACACGATATTATCGCGCTACGAATTGATCGCGCTACATTAAAGCATTCTCGTGTTCCATGTATTTGATTAATCTTGCAAAAAAAAAACGTTATAGACGCAAAAATTTGAAATTTTCATGTAGTGATATTTCATTATTATCTGATAATATAAAAATACCCTGCCTCAGGACAAATGTCACGTACATGAACTACGTGCAATTTATGCTATTCACGATTAATACTCGTACTGCTCTAACACGCTTTAATTTTTGTTCTTTAATTCATTCTTACGGACGAATATTGCATGACGTGCACCATTTTTTCTTTCGACCGTTCTAATTATAGACTGTCGGAGCCTGCCTAAAAAGAAGTCGTCACGATCGTGAGCTTTGTATAGTAGCGAATCTAAAAATCTATGGTAACGACGGGTCGGCAGGGGGAGGGGGAGGGGGAAGAAGGGGGGAGGAGAAAAGAGGCGCGGTATCGGTGGAATATAACGGCATGATGGGGATGAGGCATTTAAATCGCGATAACGCGATCGCTATCAGGTCGACTATAAATTATCCACGAGGGTTGGAGAACACGGCGGCCAAATCTGGAAGCCCGTCCGCCCGATCGGAAATCCGGTTGAGTGTTCCATTGACCTGCTCTCGGTAGTGCTGCGCTGTTAACACACGTTTCCCGTTATCGCGCCTCATGATTAATGATGCGCTTTATTAAACTCTTTCGTAAAGGCATCGGCGGCGGGAAAGAGTTAAAAGTCCCGCGCGTTCCCATCAACGGCAGCGACGAAACTTTCGCGCTTGCCGCCCTTAAATTATAATAATGGACGAGAGACGACACGGGGATGAATTGATAATGGAAAAGAGAGCGGATTTAGTTGGGATAGTACTTGACACACTGCCCCGATAATTCATGATATTTCCGTAAAGTCGATTAATCGCTAGCGATCTCCCATCTCGAAAAACTGACAAGAGAGAGTTTTTAAGTATACTTGCGCCGAGATCCATTCTCATCGAAAAGTCGACTTTACAAATTTATATCGTTACATAAATCGATCATACTTTGTCGAAAATTTTGTCATATTGATTGATCGTCATTTGTCAGAACTTACGGATAAAGGAACATCCGGTGATTCTTCAATATATATTCCTCGAAAAAGAAATTCACTCTCTGCCCCTCTCCTTCGCAGTAGCTTCCAGTTATAAGTTTCTATTTCGAGGAGCAACATTTCGTTTGGCGGAAGTGTACTCTGGTTAACGCGGAGGAAATCAGAGGGAAATAACCAAGCGGCGGTGGATTAAAAAGGAAAACCAAGAACCGTTCGCCGCAAAACGCGAGCGCGGTTCCCGGTTTGTGTGGCGCGGTGTCGCTCTCCCTTCAGTCGCGGCTGTATATTAACTAGCGCAGCGGCGCGGCGGATCGCGAATCGGAATGCGTTTCGCATTCGGCGAAGCGCATTTATGGCGCCATGTTTCCAACGTTCATTACTGATTCCCCCGGCGGGGAAATCCACGGCACGCGATCGCGCGGAATAATGATCGACGACAATTTCCAGGGACGAAGGTGTTCCGCGCGCACAAGCGGTCCCTCGCGCGCGCTGCACACTCGCCGCCGCTGCCGCCACCGGCTCGACGCTAATGCGATACGAGAGGGCATTAAACTGGCGATAACGCGATCGCCATCAGTCCGGCAATGAATTACTCGACGGGCGGGAGAGGGGCACAACAGGAAGGCGGTCGGTACCTGGAAACCCGGATGTCCGCAGCTATTCCGCCGGCGTGCTACTCAGGTTCGAGCTTCGTGTCGACGGCCCCTCGTGGAAAAGGGGAAACCGAAATCTCCCGCTTCTCATTTCGCATAAAATGAGACGGGACATGCAAGTATGATTTGTGCAACTTTGTTGAGATTCTAAAGATGCATTTTAATTGCGAAAGAAAAAGTGCAAGCTCAGGCGGTGAAAAACGTCTATATCTGATTAGAAAGATTGCCGAGTTGGCGGAGTGAAATTCTAGAGGGGAAAATAGAGGGAATTTGATTTATAGCTGCATACAATCTTTTTTCCAATTTTTATAACGATTTATATCCTTTTTGTGTGACAGCTCATTTAATAAAGTTTCACATCATTCTCTTCATATATATGTTAATTTTCATACTTTATCTTCAAATCTGTCTGATTTATGTCGAGTGTACACAACAATACCGCGATTACAATTTCTTAATCGATAATCCGTCCAATATGACTGCTTGCTAGCCAGTCTCTTTCACGTATTACAATTTCCATCAATTTCCATTTCTTAACTTTTTAACCATTCATCATGCAATTTAAAACACGTAGAATTGCTAATGCCGATTGCACTTGTTTGCTTAATCCTTTCGTATAGCCGGTGCTACCCTCGTATATAGCAACAACCTGTCGGGAATTAGCCGATAGCCGATTCGATGCGGTCGACTCGGGCGCACGGCCAGCCCCGCGGAGTCGAGTTGAAGAACCGAAATTTCCCTCTACCGTGTAGCGCATCCGGCGAGGGTCGTCGCATTAGCTAGGCAATCGGTCGGCGAAATTATTCATGCTGCGGCATGTTACGGGCCGGCCACGGTACCACGGCACGCCACGCGACGTACCTCCGAGTCGGCGGCGCGGCGGCGGCGGCGGGATTTCCTGACGAATTGCCGATCCCCGCCACGCGCAGGAACGAAGCAAGGGGTCGTCGATCGGAAATTACCTTCGTGCCGGGGGGGATGGGGCCGAGACGAGACTGAGAATTAAGTTTCGGTGTTTTTCGGTTGTTCGTCCGGCGGATCGCGCGTAAGGACGTTCGATACGTGAGAGGAGTTGGAAAAAAAAATCTCAATCTCTTCGCCAGTAGACTCTCTTGTTTTACCCTATAGCGAGCGTATCGTCTTCTTTGTAAAATCTGCAGACGCCAGAAAACCCTTTAGGGGCTGTCTACGGCGTATGTCAGATCATAAGCCGTAAATCGTAAGAATTGACCAATCACAGTTGAATGTAAGAAAAATATTCGACTACGATTGGTCAATTTTTAGTTGGTATGATATGAGTAGTGACTAACGGCTTATTGTAGAAAGCCCCTTACAATAAACGCAGATTACAACATGACACCATTTTATGCTGCCATTTTATACTATTTTCAACCACGTTGAAAAATAAATATGCTTTTCATACGCAAATAATTATGTCTATTTGTTGGATTACTGCGGTGATTTACACACAAAGCTGCTTTTTAAGGATTTAACGTGCGGTTTAAAATGAAAAAAAAAGTGACCTTTTTTCCGTAAATCTTTCTCTCTGCGGATAAACGAAGGCGAGAGAAGATCGACGAGACGAGCACCGTTTAACCATTCTTCGGAAAGCGAGTCGTTTTTCTTCCTAGTCGTTCATTAGCATTCAACGCGTTACGGCTTTTCTTTGTTTTTACCGAGGGAATTATTAGACCAATTAGGGACGTACAAGCACAATGTGCGGAAGTTGCATGAACGAACTGTAAAGTTCCACCTTCCCTTTTGAGTGTATTGCGATCGAACAGGCCGAAAGTTTTCATCGCGGCCTTTTGCGCAAAAGTGTTCTCCTAGGAATTCAATTTCCAGGATCATTACCTTCGAACAGCGAATAGGAATTACAGCTTTTGCGGATAAAATCCGCAGATATTCTATAGCGATATTTTATTACGCGCCATTTCTTTGCAATTCTCTAATGAATAGACGCGCAATTATGGATTTATTATGCAAAAAGTTTTATATGCAAAAGAAATATCGTATAACATGATGAACCTATTTTTAACTTTCATTGTAGAACATTCTTGCCTCTTAAAGCGGATTACATTCCACGTATTTGAAAAAATATATAGCAATACATAAAATATAATAAAAATAAAATAGCAAATCGAGTAATATAGAAATAAATATAATTTTAAAAATCTTAAACGGAGATTCATTAAAAAAAACTTATTATTACAAATTATTTTTAAAATTATTATTAACAAATTATTTTTAAACACGTTGATGTGTATACGTTATTATAATGACGAGGGTGAGTCATAATATGAGGTCAAAAGCATATCATACCCCTACAACCTCTTTTCCACTCTACTTTTCCTTTCATTTTTCACCTCACTTCTCAACATGGTTTCCCTAAGGAAAATCGATTGTAAATGTAACGATCATACGCATCTTCACGTGAAAATAAACCGTCGTAACCGTTCGGAGAATTTGAGCGAGCTGTAAAATAAATTTCAGTACGAAGAAAATAAAATCGGTGCGGATCAATTTTATTTTCACTTTGGAACTTTTCAATATTCGCCGAACAGTCCGTGATTGTAAAATACTATTTGAATCTTTTTGTATGACGAATATAACATTTTCAAAGAGAAGTATATGTAGGTATGCGGAATTCGCCTCTGGACAATAAAATTGTTCACATAAAGTAAAAAAGCTTTTGTTAATCGCACAAGAACTTATAATTATTTAATATTAAAAATATCTAGTAAATAAGATAAAGATATATGAGTAAGAATAAGTCTTAAGAAATATGTAAATTATTTCCTTGTAACTATGACTTTATATATCTTACAATCATTAATGTTTTTTTAATCATGCATTAACGTACATAAATACCCTTGGAAAATTATATAATTATTGTGTGTTGAAAGCACATACAGCAAAACGTGGCATACAAGTAATAATTTAATATCTAGAAATAACTTTAAATTGATAAATTGAGACATTTCCTGGTACTTTCTTACGATGCACAACCACGACCAGGGTCACATTATTCCGAATTAGGAGAGCTATCCAGCGTGCCGAAAATATCGTCCAGTATCCCGTGGCCTTCGCATTAGGGTCAGTTGGTCAGCGGTGCAGCGTAAGTGTCCGGGAGTACCGAAATTAATCCGTCGCGATACCGGCGCCACCGACCTTGTAATCCGCGCCCGAAACCGTGAAACAATATAGTTAACCACTTCCTCCTCCTGCCCTTCGGCAACAACATCCCAGCAGCCCGCGCCCCGCGGCCGTACAAATGGGTCAATAGGTGAGACGCATGGAACGTACGTCGAAGTGACCCAGATCGGCGGAATAAGGCGAGAGCGGCCGTCGTGCAACGGCCGCACGATCAATAGCGCACAATCTTGACTTAGAAAACCTACAATGTCAGCGAAGGAAGGCGGCACCAAACTGGGCGAGAGTGAGATCGTTTGCGGATTCAATGTGTGTCCATTCCATCTACATTCGCGACAAACAATTGGCCTCCTCTTTTTCGCGAGACGCGCAAATCTGAAGTGATCGCGGCACGCTTGAGAAAACCACTTGCCCGATGATACTCGAGCCGAGACTTCGACATATATATTCCGCGGTGGAAGTCGCAATTTTTTATTACCAATTTTTCGCTGTATATGAGATAACCAGTAATTCCGAGATTAATTTTATTGGCAGATTGAAGCGACTTGCGTAGAGTCGATCCTTCCGTTCTTAGCTCTTGGATTGTAAGGGAAATGGAATCTGGTTGAGAAATTAGATACGTATTCAGACGGCTCGTAACCTTCATCGTTATCGTCAAGATTTATTACCAATCTTCTTGGCAACGGCTTTGTCTCTACGACAGTTTTCATTCATTTCGATTACATCCGTTCGATCAGAGTCGAGGGTTTCTCAACTCACACACAACCGTGGGGGAGTAAAATATTTCGCTAAATGGCAACGAAATAAAAATTGTCGAAATATGAAGAATATAATATGCGTTGGTGGATGTATAAATAAAATAAGAAAAAATTTTAATTACTTAATTTAAAATCATGCGAATTATTTCAGAAAAACTAGAATTATTTTTTTCCGGATATGATAAACATCAACAAAAAAATCTTAATATCACATATATGCGAATGGAATTATATAATTCGGGTATTCTGCGCGGGTATCAGAATGCGGATATAGCTTGTGAAGATTTGAATCGCTCAGTCGTCTCGAGTTCAGCCAACGTTCTGTCATAGACATTCGTATTCGAATTAGGAGGAGAATCCCTGAATCAAGTCCCCGCGACCATTACGTGAACGGAATATTTGCCGCCCGGGCGCACAGTTCTGTCGTGACACAATGACGAATATAAACAATCCATATCGCAGAAACATAACCGGGGAGACTGTATAACAGGGATCGCAATGCCCGGCTGTTTATTGATTTGGCAAGTTTGCTTTGCTCTTCTTAGTGACGTTAACCCAAATGGACGGATCGAACCGCTCCGTGCATCGTATAACGAGCATCGTATAATGCTAGATAGTTGTTTATTAGTTTCGCAAGTTCAGCCTTACTCGCCTAAGTAATGGTTAACGCGGTGAGGCTTGCGCATATTACATAGTTAAATAGTCTCATCCTCGCGCTCGCGCGCGGAGATATACGCGATGAAAGATAAGTGGCGCTTTTAAACACGAGTTTGCCATATATTACGTACATATTTCGCCCGCGAGATAAAAATGTTTCATTAAGCGTCGCTCTTCGGCTAATAGACCGAGAAGGGCAAGGGAAGGGCGGGGGGGGCAAGGGAGAGGGATTAATAGAGTGGCCCGGGCACTTCGGGGTTTAAAAACGGCGTACCTCCGACCGCGCTTTTAATTATCGCGCATCGATTTTTTAACACTCTCGTGACACGCTGCGCGCATTTGGGCGATATATTACCGGTAACCTTCTCCTCCCCCCC
>NW_012026814.1:846059-893873 GCF_000956235.1 Wasmannia auropunctata
CGTAATTTCGAAGCCGGCTAAATCCTGTCCGCAAATACCAGTCCGCGCACAAAGCGCACGCGGCCGTAGCTGTTCGCACAAAGGACCGCGCGTATATATTCTAGGTCAGGGTCTCTCAAACTGGGTTGATTCCGCCGCGGCCGCCACCGTATATGTCCGGAACGTGCAAAAGCGCTCGGACGATTCCGGAAAGGTCGCGCCATCAAACTTGCGACTCACGGGATCCCCCGTGCGCCCTTTCGGTCGATCCGAAATTCTCTCGTAAAGTGGCAGTAACGGGAGCCATTAAGCGCGTGAGCTCGCGTAAAACCGTGGAATTATTGATGGCACGGAATTATCGAAGCTGCATTGCAGGAACAATCTAAGTATACGCTTCTCCACGCACTTCGGAACAATCGCTCGATGGAAATTGCGTGTTGCAATAAGATGAAACGTCTTTTTTGTGCAACAAACAGCGAGGTGAGATTTGGTATAGAGGTTTAATGCGTAACGCGGATTATGATCACGAGATATGTGACGCGATAGATGATTTTTGTAAACTGGAGAATGCAACATCGCAGCTTCCTGAGAACCGCTGTCCTAGAGTACACATGCAAGCGTTATGCGTGGGTGGAAGGGTAATAACTACGCCACGAAACTTGCCCATCAGGCGCAATGAACAACGGTGTGTTGTTAAATAGTGCCATTAACGTTCTGAGAGCGCGTGTCATCGTGTCACCGAGGTACATTCAGCGGTATGAATGGAATTTTTTCGTCGAAAGCTGAAAACGACTAGCTCGTGTTTGCGTCATGATGTTTTTACGTTTTGATTTTAGTCATTCAGTTTAGATTGTTTTTGCGTGAAATAAATATGAGATTTTTTTTCGCCCATTTGGCAAGCTACAATATTGATGCGTAAACAATTAAGCTAGTTGAAAAATAGTAGCGTGCAAAAAATTGGAGTGCAAATTTAACAAGAAAACGACAACGTCGATTTACAAAAATAACTAATTGCCGTCGATACCATTTGATGTGCTCAAGCAAATATAATGAAAAACACTTTTTGAATTCTACTGCAATTTAATTGCAAATAAAAAAAACGTTATTTTTTTATTGGTATTTTTTTTAAATTTACGTTGCAACAAAACAGCCCTCTCTCGAAGAGCTTGCCGTTTGAATTGCCGCGGCAACAACGGTACGGAAAGTAACACGCGGAAATAATTCCGCCCATTCGTCAGCGGCGCCGTTTGGTGAACAGCTCCTTCCAAATGCATGAGATTGAAATTGAAAATATGTAGATTTCACGCGCGCGATATAGACACATTCGTGTAAAGCGTGCGAACGGCGAAGTGTTCGCGTGACTGGCTATCGATCAAATCGCTTGAAAATCGATGCCGAAAGTAAATGACGCATTATCCATTCCAAGGTTTTCTCTCTCTCTCTCTCTCTCTCTCTCTCTCTCTTTCTCTCTCTCTCTCTCTCTGTGTGTGCCTGTGTGTTCGTGAAAGAGAGAGAGAGAGAGAGAGAGAGAGAGAGAGAGAGAGAGAGAGAGACAGAGTGCTTTATTCAAACACGGACAACTCGGCTCGAAAATCATTTCGACATATGTTATATGTAAAATTATGTAGATTTGTCTGAATTTGACAGGATTCTTGGAGTCTGGTGTAACTTCACGGGAATTAATGTAATCGCATAAACATTTCATCTGAATTATGGACAAGCTGTAGCGACAAAAATTCCTTATCGGTTTGCCGCTCGAGTCACGGAAGATTACATATTACATTAATCGCAGCTATGTTATAAGTGTTAACGACGGAAAATTATTACTCCTCCACCGGGAATATGCGCGACGAGATGGTAACTTATGTGAGGGAGACGATTGATTGATCCGATCACTGGGCCAAACGAGGCTCGTTAAAAAGCTGTAAATTACGAAACACTTTCCATCGTGTCATTAAGTGTCGTGGAACTCGTCAAAAAATACCGTCGCCGTGCGTTGTAATCAGTAGCGTATATACTTTCCTCTACACCGTATAATCTGTTATGCAAAGCTTGCGCAAGATTAATTTCCTAACGACTTGGGAACGTTAACACACTCGGCTCGTATTTCGTGTAACAAGCTGCATTTTTTAAATGTAAATTCAGGTAATTTTTACGTTTTTAAGTACACGCGAATTAAGTAAGAGATTCGAATCGTTATATGCTTACGTTATCTGGAGATCGGATGATTGAGAGATACGCGAAGGAAATAAATTGATGGGGAAAACCTGAATGGGAAAACTGCGACGTGTATGAAAATGCCCCGCCCGCTCGGGTCGGACCATATATTTGCATGGCGGGCGCGATCTTCATTCATCTGTCATCGCTCGAGCCATTTGTCTTTATCAGCTGCTCGTTATATTGCACGTGGCAAGGCCGCTCCGTCGCGTATTTATCACGGGGGAGTAGCGAAGAAAGGGGAGGGATCTCGACCTTCGGAAAGTTCGCGAGACAGTTTCTCGGCGCACGTGGGAATACAGGTGGTCCGTCGCGTCCCCCGACAAAATAAGATTCGCGAGAGCGCGCTGTCAGAGCGATAACGCGGGGAAGTTTTACGCGTGTATAATCCGTTCACCGATATATCTTTCGAAATCCTGTTACGTCAACCTCGCGCATTCGCGTTTTCACACGTATCTCTATCCTCCCGCCCGGGATTTCCCTTCGAACGAATCCTTCGTTTTTCCATGCGAGCGGATACCTCACAGCGGATTGGACGGCGCTAAGTATTCGCGTTACGATGAACGTCGCTTGCTAACAATAAGCTGATTACGCGCAAGTGAATATTAATTGCGCGTTAATTACGTGCCGGATAATGGACGCTCTTTCACAAGGAAAAGGCACTCACGTTTTAATCCACATCGTACAGCGCGCGCGGAAAAAGAAGATCTGTATATCTAGTACGCCGAGAATGTCGTCACGATTCTCTTTAATAATAAAAAATTTCTACACGAATAAGTAAGGTACTTACCGGGTGTTACATTTGGAAACGGCTGGCCCGGCAACGACGGCGGATGCTCGTCCTCGGGCGAACGTTCGGACGCGTATCCCTGATCCTGAAGCGGCTCGCCGCTCAGCTTGCTCAGCTTCAGATCGACGCACTTGCCGAGCTGCTGGCGATGCTTGAGCAGCTCGCAGTCGGGCTTGTGCATCTTCATCAGCAGGTTGTCGGTGGCGTTCATTACGGGCGGCTGCGAGGACGACGAGTTCGACTGCAGGCTCCTGCCGCTGCTGTTTCTGGGATCCTGCTTGCGCTTCGGCAGCGTGCCGACTAGGTCGAGGTCCGAGTTCCGGTGGCATCTGGTGTCGTCCGAGGACACGCCGCGGCCTCCTCCGTACCGCCTGCCGGAGTCGGCCAGCACGGTGTCGGCGCTGCGATTTCTCTTGACCGAGTCTAAGTTACCGTGGCGGGTTCGCACGAGGTCGAGGTCGCTCTGTTGATACCTGGAACCAGCCCGGGGAATCGCTCGGGGTTAATCTTCCACCGAGAGATTTGTTTGCGCGCTCCACCGGAAGCGGGAGAATTCGCACATTTCGCGTGCAAAGGGTCGACCGGAGAACTATTTCCTCGGGACTTTTAAAATGCGGGAAGTTCGCGAACGCGAAGGGTACCTCAGTTCAGGTTCGAAGTGGAAACTTTGGGGGTTCGCGTTTGATATGAGAGAGTATGGCGCGAGCGATCGATCGACGGAGATTGAAGTCCAAAGGGACATTCCCGGAATTCTCCAAATTGCCGTGCCTCTGTCCGCGTCGATCCCCTCCCCCCCCCCCTCCCTCTTCCTGACAGCGTCTCGCGACGAAATGTGCATGCGGAGTCGCGTGTATAAGTGAAGGGCGATAAATTTCAGGAATTTATTAAGGATAATTAATTCTAACGGAGGCCAACATGTCGAACGTCCAATTGCGCATCGCATTTCTCTCTGTAATATGAATCGAACGGCTCTTGCATTATTCTTGGTTCTCATAGTTGTTCACGTACTTACCTCCAAGGATCGTTCTCGTCCAGAGAGTCCTGCGATCGGTGTTTAACGAGATCCAAAGTGCCGGTCGGTCCGCTGTCCGAGAAGTGCACCCCTAACGAGCGTTTCTTGTGCGGTAACGTACCGCCGAAATTTCCGCCGACACTCTCGGACGAGATGTTGTTGTTATCCCGCCGATCGTCATCCAGCGTCCCATCTTTGTCGTCCAAGTGGTTCGGCAGCGAACCGCAAAATTTATACCTGCGCATGCAGAAAAAACAAATTGTGTAATTGGATAGTTTATTCAGATCCTGAGCAGATCACGAAACGATAATTAGCAAGATATTATAAAACATATAAACAATATTAATTTGAATTAGACCGCGTAAGTGAATATCACAAATAAATTTGAGAGAGCTTTCTACGGTCACGGCTGCCTAATAAATTCTATATGAATTTTTAAATCCATTATTCAGCCATTTAAACTACGCTCCGAATCAATGTCGGATTTGCAATCATTGGTTGAAGTTGGAATAATGAGATCACAATTGATCTTCAATTCTTAATAATTTGATCTTAAAATATTGTGAAGAACTTATTGCGAAAAATAGATATTATATAAAGATATTATAAATATGCATGTTATAACAGAATACACTTCCTTTTGGCGTATTACTTCATGTGTTTTACACATTAGATCGTTTGCATAGCTCAAGTCATTTTTTTGTTTCTCTCTTCATTACAAGTTTAAAAGAAGATGAAAGTGTTGAGAAGGAAACAAGTTTGTAAGCCGGAAGCACGCGTCTCGTGTAATACGCCGCTATCCGTTGGAGAGCGTCAAATTCTGTATAGGAAAAAATATTTTACGGTAATTTGCATAATCTGCTAGAGTCACATCATTTGTCACATTATTTCGTCGGTGGTAATCGAGGTGCGAACGATCGTTTTCGCGCGTCCTCGATCGTGATATGTGACGACGAAAACGCGCGAAATGCGACACGAATGTAAATTCACGTGAGTAAGAGAACACTCCTGTTTTTAAACGCCATTGCCACTCGCTCGCAATGTCGGCGCGAACGAAGGTGAACAAAAATAAAATGGAATAAGAGCATTTAAAAGCGATATATGAGGTGGATGCGACGGGAAGAACTCCGCCGTGACAGCACGTTCGCGTGCTATGTGACATACGTGACACTCGAGCAAGATGAAATCGAGCGCATCGGAATCGAAATATCCAGCCGTGGACGATATATATGTATATTCGTAAGATACCTCGCAATTTCGCTCCGCGCGCGCGAATTGTCAATAAAATGAGCTCGCCGCGTGCATTTTTCGATATATAAATATCCCTGCAGGCAAACGATCTTTTAATCCATTAGAGACAATAACGAAGTTAAATTCAGCTTGATCTTAAAGCGCTATACACGCGATATACACAATTCCTCGTCCTTTATTTAAAAAGGTCGACATAGCAGGATCGATACCTCTTTCCTTTCGGATACTTTGACAGGAGAGTGAGTGAGGGAGTGAGTGAGAGAGAGAGAGAGAGAGAGATGCCTTTTGTAATAATAAAAGTTGTACGACTCTTCCGATTTATTCTTTGCAGTAATGTTACGTCGCTCTTATAAGACCGGTCGGGAAAATAAGTCGGAGAAGCATGACATAATCGTCACGACACATGGCGACGTTTCGTATATTTACTCGGCGATCGTGTTTGCGTGCGTCTCATAAAACATCCTACGTGACAACGGACCGCGTACCGGGGAACGGTACAGGAAACTTTACTAATAATTCGTACGTGACATCATCCGCCGTGTAGTCCGCTTTCACGCCCGGTGGATAGGCGAATGCCTTGCCTATGCGCAAACCTCCGTGGCATGCATAAGCGCGCGGAACATCTGACCTTTCACCGGTCTTTCCACTTACTTCGACCTCTCGCGTCGCGGATACCACGCTCGGTAAGCCTAAAAATTCTATCCGGTCATGCCAGGGAAGCAAATGATACAAATAACAGTCTTATAGTACAACTGACAGCTACAGACGTGACGAGAAACGCAATGTTAAAATAACTCGGTATTAAAATTCAGAGAACCCGTTATAGATTTGTGACATTTTGTACTTTCACTAATCTCAACTTAATTCAGCTTCTTCCGTTGTAATCCTTATTACGATGGGTCAAAAGTTTATTTTCTTCTTTTAAATGTAAACGTAGAAATCTGTGAGAATAAATCTTCCTTCAAGAAGTAAAACATATAATTACTACTTTAAGATTAAATAAATAAATAGAAATGAGATTTTATATTATGTGTTTTAAGTTGATATTAAATTATGATAGAAAATCAAGCCGCAAGGTTTTCTCTTACTAAAATCGTTTATTTTTTTTTTTTTTTTAAGAAATGGCTTTTTGGTAATGTAACTAAAGTGCACCGTCTGATATTTCAAGGCTTAAGCAAACAAGTAACACAAACGGAGCGACGATTCCGGCTTGCGCGGTATTACTGGTGTTGTCACTGCCGCGGGTTAGACAACAGCACTTACGCAAATGAGATCAGGAAGCGCGCCGCGGCCGCCTTTTAATATTCCCTCCCCGCGCGACTGCTCTTTTAGCCCGCGTTACCCCTTATTCCTCTCCGGTTCTGCCGCCGTCGTCTCCGTGTAAACGAGGGTTTAATGAAAGCCGCCCTGGTTCAGCGACTGGCCGACCTTAAAGGTACTTTAAATTATCTCGCGGCCGGCAACTTGTTACTACCGGAGACGCCGCCGCCAACCCTATTGTAGGGGTTGCTTGTAGAGAGAGTTGCTGCAAGAGAGAACTACGCGCGCGCCCAGGAGATGCTGATGCAAATGGGTTCCCTGTTTGTACGTCGCTGCAAGATGCAGGACGACTTCCGCGCTAGTAAAGTTTATACTAGTTTTCTCCTTTTAACTTCAAACGCGCTACCATTACTTTAAACATCTTGTTTAATTCAATTGTCGTCGGAGCCGGAATTTAGCAGAGCGGCACGACTTATTGTTAGAGATTTTAGACAAAGCTATCTAATCGCAACTAAATGTAATTTACATTAGTGAAATAAAGCCTGATGTGCGAACCGACGCGGATGTTGGTGCGTAACAATTTTTATAATATCCAGCCGCACGCAAACTGCGCGTCGCATATTCGTCGATTTTTTAATGTATTTAAATGTAATTTGTGACAGAATATATTATTCTTCATTTATTCCGTTCGATTGTTTCACATGTTTAAAATATACATTTATACATATTTGTACAGATAAAAAATTAATTAATTGCGTGTGGCTGGATATTGTAAAAATTATTACGATACATACCAACATCTGTGTTGACTCGCATTGTCGTTACTTCGCTATTGTTGATTTATACTTTACGAGCCCCAATCCCTTTAAATTTATTTTAAAAATTAATTAAGATATAACAATTTTTTATTTACGTTGTACCTTCAGCACGACAAAATGTAATAAGATGCAGGTAAGCACATTATATCAAATAGGTATTAGATCGAATATCGCGAGACGCCGACCTATATTACGAAAAATGGTCGCGGGTTCGGGGAGACCTTATTAAAGTTATATTAACGAGACGTCTGTCCTTGATGGATTCGCTAATAGTTTTTAGATGGTATACCGCGCGACCAACCGGTTGCAGTAGAATCGCCGCATCAGTCGTGGTTTTATCTTACCCAGCCCGTTATTACGACGAACATATACGAGAAGACACAAATAATTATTAATTTAATAACAGAACGACGCAACGTGCGCGGCCGGCTTATTTTCTTCCGATTTATCACCGTCATTTATCACGCCCGTTATCAATGTCGAATATAATTCACCTTCGGATTAACGATCTCGGCCATTGTCGACCGCGCGGCCCAGCGGCTAAACTCCGTTTAGCTGGACGTTAGGCGAACAGGAGTAAAGGGATATTATTAGTAGGTATACGCAGCTTCGTGTTTTCAACCTTGTTATTGCTTAATCGTCTTACGCAGCTTGGCACATACCAGTCCGCATTAATGAAGGATTCCGAAGTTGAAGTGAGGTAGGGTCTTGCACGTTTTACTACCTTTCGAAGGGCTCTCGAGATTCTCTCTAGATTTAATTAGCATCTGCTTCCGAATTAGAGAGCTTTACAAGTAATCCCATTGAGCGGCTAAATATAGCCATTCATGAATTATAAGGAGATATATCCGCCTCGCATAATCCTCGATGGAATAATCAAGAAGATGACCTCGCAAGAGAGGAATCTATCGATCGATTCGCAATCAATCTTAGTCGATCTCCCCTATCTCAATTTTTCAGAAAAATAATTCCTTTCATCTGTTTTACTCAGTTTTATTATTAATGAGTATCGATTATCGTATTTAGCTTAAGTAATTTCTCGGCGACTCTCTTGGGCATTCGTGCAGAAGTTATCACACGAATTAATACCATCAAACTGTCGATCAATGGAGTTAGCTTTGTTAATGGTTACGAATACCATGATATTCTATTTTAATCGACAGTTTGATGGTATTAATTCGTGTGATAGCTTCTGAATATCACTGCTTTATGAAAAGATCGACATTTCAATACCGCGACTTATAATAGTCAACAATATTTTTCAAGACAGTTTTCAATTTCTCATTTAGCCAATTCAAGGAACGTTCAATTGTCGCTTACAAATCTTAAAAAAATAATCACAGAAAAAAAGAAAGGCTTCAGGCGTAGCGATTTAGATTTCAATGAAAAACAAAGTAAAATGTTTATGAGGAAATTTAGCGACTTCGTCTTGGTAGATGTGTGTGTTAAGTGAACTTTTTTTCAACAGATACAAAGGGCTTGTGGGCAAAGAAGTTAAAGGTGAAGAGAGTTAATGTCTTATCGTTCCGCGGGGATCGTGGGTAAAGAATAGTTCACACCGATAGTGAATGAGCTCCCTTCTTTACACAGTTGACAAGCATTACACGAATGCTGTGCAATTCGTTACAGTGTCTTTTTATTGCAATAATTGCATAGATATTAATAATCATTAAACTGACAACAAGGAAAGTATAAATCATTAAAGTCATGATTTCTCGAATTTAAACTAAATACATTCCAATTTATGCACCTTGTTTTGTGTAAATATGTTTATAATTCATGAGCAAATTTGTGTTAAGCAAACTATTGGCGTGATACTAGCAGCACCTCATAGGTATCAGACGAGTAATCGATCGAGTGAATTGACCTTTCTCTCCGCGTGTTGCAACCCGACTATTCTCCGTAGCGTTTCAATCGTTTTTTCGTGCCGTACAAAAATTAACGTGTTTACGAGACTCGATTACAAAGAAGATCTAATCTGTCGCGAGAGAAGTGCGATTGAGACACCTTGCATCCACCTTTTTCTCATGTAATGTTTCACAATATTTAATTCCATCTTCGTAGCAACGAAGCATCGTACCAACTTCATATTTATGTACCAACTTTCGAATAACTTTTTAATTTACTTTTAATCAAACTGCAATCTAATTTTATACCTACACATTTCTTTACATTTTCAATATCTTCTTTAAAAAAGTCAAAGCAACGAGAAAAATTACTTTTCTTTTCAATTTCTGTAAAAAAAGTTACGCAATTGAATGTTAACATGAAATATTAGATTATAGATAGTATGCAAATATCGTTTAACAAAAATAAGCAAAATGTTAAAATATCTTTTTCCATTTAATTAAAGATAAAAACTTTTGATTTATAATAACATATCGTTTGCTCAGCGAATCTTAATTTATGTATGCCAAAATAAAATTTTCATTATCATAAGCATATAATGCTTACACGTTGAATAATAAAATATTATGTAATATGAATGAAATATAAGACTTATAAGATTATTCTCATGGATAATCTGTTGAATAGTATACTTTTTACTTTATTGTTATAGCTTTATTGTTATGTCATTTAAGTTTTTATATTACATAACATTTATTATATTTTTTTAAATGTATTATATTAAAGGTGGTTTTATCTCTTAATGCCAACTCGATAGTGTGACATTGTCACATAAACGTCACACAATCGCATATGTATAGTCTATGCGAAATGTTTTTATTGAATTAAACTTGTTTTTATTGAATTATTCGTAGAGGAGCCAGCTAAGAATGCGTGAGCACATAAAAGAGACAGAAAACGAGTCACCCATCTGCATCCTTGTTCAATCGCACATGCGAGAAAAAGATAAAAGATGGATGTACCCCTCGCTGTACCATTTTCTTTCTCTTTCTATCAGCTCACATGTCCACTCAAAGGGGCCGCTATGCCTCTTCTATACTCTATGTATATAATCTCTTTGGAATTATTAGCCATATGGAGGGACTAACTTTTGACTGGGACTTGCGTGATAAAACCACCTTAAAAAGAATGTAAAACTATTTTCGGCAATAGAAAGGAAAACAATTTATAAATGGCTAACCTGTCTGTTTGCGCGCTAGAACAGGGCACCAGTATCTTCCCCATACTGTTGAGTTTCCCCTTGGGATCGCACAAATTCCCAGACGATTGAGTGCGCCGGCCAGTCAGGCCCTTTCCGTTATGTCTGCTCAGGTTCGAGCCCATTATCGCTTCCTCGGTCGTCTGGATTACGTTCGTTTGGTGGTCGTCCTCGCAGCGATTCACGGCATTTCCGGGCGTGTTCTCTTTGTTCGGCCAGTCGAAGTACCTATCGAGCCGATCCTTGGCATTGACCCTGTAGGATATCGGCTGCGACGGCGGGGGTGGCGCCGGACGATTCCTCTTACCGCCGGAAACGACCGGTTGCAATTGAGGCCGGCAGCCCCGGCGACGATTGCTCGATTGCGGCGATTCGCCGTTTACGGACAGCCGCTGCGCCTTCCAGCTCTCCTGATGACCATTGCTGGTGGACGGCACCGTCACCACTTCCTCACCTGCAACAGTAAAGTAAAAAGCTGTTGATACCGGGATCGTTAGCCATTTCGGGAAATTGAGTTCCTCTGTTTTTGCCCGCCCGCGGCAGCTTCCTGCACTAACGCGGCACATCGCGAAATTGCATCCGCAGATGGACGTTTGATTCTATTTTCAACCATCGCGGGTGTACCTCGTACGAGAGTGTTTCGAACATGCGAAATGCGTTTTTGCGAAGATAATATCCCAACTCAACTTTTATGTATATCGCATCACGTTATCAGGATATAAAGTGTTTGTACCCCATTTTTGTATCCCATTTATTTTACATACTTAGCTCTTATGACGGCTTTTGAATAAATCAATTGAGTAAATTGAAGTTAAACCAGTTTCTAGCGCGAAGTAAAAATATTTCACTGTATGCTAAAATAAAACTTCTGTTCACTATTTGAATTTCGACCGTGTTATGTTTTACAGCGATAACGTCTCTCACAGAATATCTGCATCTGAACATGTTTGCAATTCATATGGCTTTGCGCAGAATGGAGAGTTTGCCATATATCCTGCGGTGCCTGATTCAAGTACTTAGTATTCTGTAATTTTATAGAATAATAATAACGCGAAAACGCTAACTAGAATATATATAAATTTATTTAATTTTGCAATATGCAGGATCATATTCAAATGATAAATTTATTAAAATGAAACTTTATTATTATTAAAAACATCGAAGCATTAATAGATTTTTAGAAATTACAAAAGATTTTTGTAAATAAAGTTCCAAAGACGCAAACAGAATTTTATTCTTTTAATTCAATTTAGCCTTTATCATTACAAAATTTTATTCTCGGACGTAGCTATGAAATTACTGAACGTGTTGCAGGAAATTGACAAATTTTCTTTTGCAACACGGAAAGAACGATTTTGTTGATAAGTCTACAAATTTTGCTGATTACAGATCTGAAAATAATTTTTTATTGAATCATCAAAATAATTTGTTAGAATGTTAAAACTGATAAAACATTGCTATAAAACTTTTTGATATTCTAGCAATCATTTTCGCACAAAATTATTTTGATTATCGAACAAAAATTATTTTTGATCTGGATTCAGCAAAATTGTTCTTTTCGTGAAGGAATGATGCTCTCTCTCTCAACATTTTCGTAAGCGAAAGGTTGTGACTCCAAATCATGATTGATCTAGTGATAGCAAGATAATCTGTATAAACTTTGTACACATTCCGCCCTCTCCGATCGTATCCCGAATAATTAATACTAATTCCATCTTTCAGCTTCCGCAGCGGAGTTGCAGAGCGCAAATCGCGTTCGCGGCCGAGCTTATATAGTGTTATGTCTATAGGAACACGTTTTGTAGCTACATACCCGAGGTCCGAGTCACTAATAACCACCGTGCACGAGGCTTATTGCATAACCGTATTATTAATGCGACCGGCATGCGTGCACGTGTATCGTGCACCTCTATACGAATCCAGCGAACGGAGCTGGATCGAAACGCGAGGCTCGTGTGTCGTGGTTGTTGTGTCTACAAGCGGAAAGTTTTAATTTTCAACGTAGAGGAATCAACGGCGCGCTCGCTGTAGAAGAATGAGAGCACCGGTACTGTACATACAAGTCCGATTAATTCATCGGTGAATATCGCGAGCGAGCGCTTGGAGGTGAATTGCGATTTGTTCTGGCGAAAGCGAAATCGCGTCTCCGAGTTCATCGCGCGCGCCGTGCGTACATTGTAAATGTTATTTCATAAAGATGCAAAACTTTCGGAAGGCTTTTCTGTGGAAAAATAATTTAACTCTGAGAGAAAGAGGGGTATTAAAAAAATTACAGTTTCAAGATTTTAATTATACAGCCGAGGGTTCCGGGCAAACTTTCATTGTTTCTCTTGAGAAACATACTTTAAACATCCAATATACTAATATTGGGATATTTAAAGTATGGACGAAACTTTGGTTTTAATTTAAAATACTTATAGTTGGAATGCACTTCCTGCCGTTCACGGTTTCTCGCGAGCGGAAGGTTGTAATGACTCGAAGAAAGAGTCGGTCATTAACACACATGAGGAGGAAATGCCTGGGGAGTCATAACTTCGCATGCTTGTACTTGATTTCTCGCAGGAAAGTATTACGTTAGCGATTCTACGGTAATCGGGACGATCAACCGTTAACGATAATCGACTGGTTCATAGATATGCAACATCCGTTGAACACAATTGTTAAAATTGACTTACATTGACGACACATAGAATAAGGGACAATATACGATTAGAATACCTTCTATAAAAGATTATCTTAAATATTTTATAAAGGAAAGATATCTAAATTCTGACTGATAACATTTAGAACAGATTTTAAAAAAATAACAGTCGAGCCTTCTTAGATTATCTTTATAGACAATAAAGTCCAAATATCTTTGAAAAAGCGTAGTTTACTGCAAAACAGAGCAATGGTGTTGGAAAATATTTTTTCTATCTACAAGTGACATAATTCATCTCCAGTATTATAACCATAAATTCCGGATCTTTTATTTTATCATCTTGTTCGTGCTGGCGGTATTTTCTTTGGATTATTCGCAACAGTATATATATATTTCGCTCTATGTGTATATACAACCCATTCCAGATAACGTCGTCGTCGTCGTCGTTGCTGTTGGGTTAACCGATGAAATCGCAGTTTTACGATGTATCCGAGGAAAATAGAAAGAAGTCAAGAATCAACTGTAAACGAAGATGAAGCTTTCGAAGAGAAGCTCTGATCTTCGTGTTCTTCATTTAAGAGAGATCACGGATTTACGCCTCCCGGAGTATCGCGGATGCTGCTCGTTCGAAGCTTATTTTATATACATCTTAAGAGAGTCTTAAGTGAAAGGCGTCTAAAGGTGCGTTTATTTAACTTAATACATGGTCCTCGGCCGCACATTATCTCGCATGCGAGCCGATGTGTAAAAAAAAAAACTTCTCTACCGCGCACGCGAAATCACCGTTGCGCCAGTAATTGCATCTTACCAGTGCGTGACGCGTTTGTAATGCGCGCATTTGCAATGACGTTCAGAGGAAAAAAGATAAACACGTCAAAGTGGCAAAAGGAATTCTTTCCGTTTCGATGTAAAATATAGATATAGGCTGCGAACGGCGCGTCAGTATTCAAGAGATAGAAAATTATCCAATTTTATCTAAGAAAAAAAGGCTGCATTTTGTAGAAAAGACGTCGCTGAAATGATTGTGTCACTTTGCTTGATATGGCAAGTTCGACAAAGAGACACTTTTAACGAAAATGACTGCGTTAAACTCAGCGCTCTTTGTGGGATAATGCCAAATGCCATTTCGACTTATCGAGCCATCGTACATCAGCAAAATGTTACACGTTTCCTTAATGTAAAACAGATACGATGTTAGATATTCAAATCGACTGCCATTGAATCTGATAAAAAAATAAATAAATTTTTAATTTATTTTAAATTCAAAGATTTGTTTAAAAGAAATCTATCTCCTTAAAAATATATACATATGTATATACAATATAAAATCCTAAGGTTGTATTTATATGTATATGTTAAAAGAGATAAATAAAGAGTTCGGTCTGATTTCTAAATCTGCGATAACGTACATGTACACGAAAGATGGGCAATCTTTTGTTCTACATCGTAATCGAAATTCATTGAAATCGAAGAGAGGTGGTTGCTGCACAAATCGAGAGAACGGGCACCGTTAATTCACAACCAACCGGCTACGACAACGGTATTTAACCGATAAATTGGTTCGAAAATCAGCACGTTGTGTTACCTGATCGACTTTACGAGAGGTCGTGTCGTCGACGTTGGCAATTATTCTGAACTCTTCCGCTTATGCGGCTTTCGGTCGCGAATAAATCCGGAGGTGGGTAAATGTGGGAAATTGATAGGAATCGTGCAGGTCGACCTCGGGACGATTATTGGCGCCGTAAAGGAGCCGATAGCTGATCCGAAATTTATTGCGTCGAGACCTTCCTGTCGACAAAGTGCATCGATATGTGCTTTCTCGCATGCGTGCTTAAATCTACACGAAATCTTTACGAGTATAGTAAAAAAAAAATGATGTTTCAAATTTAATCAAGAATATTAAAGCTATAAAGAATATTATAACTCGTATTACATTTACGTTAACTTTACACATTTTTCAACGAGCAAGTCGCTTAATGTTGAAAATTAGCAAATAAATTCCTTCGATAAATTGAACTGCGAGAGTAGACGTAGACTGTGAAATTTTTAACGAGATCTTATTTTTTTTAGTTAATTTTAAATGGACTTTAATAGAGTTTATTTGTTACTTTGCTGCTTAGCAGAAAATTTAATTTGAGACTTAATTACCAGGATATTTATGCTGAAAGTTGGAAAGTTGTTACAAATGACTTTCTATCGAATCTTCATTATAGAAAAGTTGACTCTCTAAATTGACCCGAGAATCACTAAATAGAAACGAAAATCCAATAATTCTGAGGCAATCGTTTTAAGCATCCCTGTTTTGAGCATCTATCACTAACAAATTAATTCATTATTATCTGTCACCATGCTGTTAAATTTTGTAAAAGGATTCTCATAATTGTTTTAAACTGAAATGCATTCTCTATAAGGTCAAGGATAATTTATATCCACGGTATTTTCGTAACTGCGTTTATTCGCGGATAAATCGGGCGCGATTTTGTTCGTGAAATTATTCAGCGTCATAAATCGGAGGGCGAAAGAGACAGATCGAGAGCGAGAGAAAAAGAGGGAATCCGCGTGGACATACAAAATGCGATGTAACGTGATTATGGAATTATAATTACTCTATAATTAGTGAGCGTTACTCCGCTAGCGGAACTGAAATGCTTGATTCATCGTCGTGCAATTACCGTTGCTTTCCTATCAACTGACACTAGATGCTCAGCGAAAAACAATTCGAGACTATTATTCGGGACGGAAGGAGATCGCGGGCGGAAATAGCCGGAATAGCCGCGCGCGGAATCGTGCACTAATTCGCATTATTCCAAGCACGTGCTTGCCGATCACAAACGCAAACGCAAGCAGCAGCAGCAGTAGCAGCAGTAGCAGTATAACAACGGCCGTGCACTCGTGCGGACTGATACGCTATGTTGGAAAATCCATTTGTATGCCAATTAACCCATGTCTGCCGCGGATTTATTATCGTAAGGTCAAGGCGACCGTTGTGACGTTCTGGGTAATTAAACATCGTTCGCAGGTCTCGGAAAATGCTAGGTTACCATATTTATGCATGAAATACGTAAGCGTTCAACTAGCGCAGTGTCAGGCCAAGAAAACGACGAAGATTAATGATAAATGCCCAGTTCTAAAGAAGTTTTGTACTGAGATAAAATAAACGGAAGGTGTAAAATTGTTTAAAAAATAAAGATATAAAAATAACAAGAAAAAATAACTTATATATATAAAGAAAATCTCTTCGACAAATTTTGTGTATTAAAGATTCAATATATCTAATATACATATATGTATATGTATATTAATATTTTTTCTTTCAGTAGAATCTATTACTTTCCTGAATATTGATTTCTTTGTAATGTTAAATACATTCTGATACATTAAGGGAAATTGTTTTTGTTCGTTCTAGATTACGAAGCCGTAGCTTCGTAATCTTAATCTAATAAAGACTTTACGTACAGCAATGACTTAATGCTGCATTTGAAGAGGCAGATAACGTTACAAAGATGGAATACAGATCGAGGAAGAAATTAAGTTAAATTAGTATCTGCAATAGTCTGTAATAACAGTTTTCACACTGACGTTTATCTACTTGTAAATTTAGAAATACTCTCGAAGCGAGAAAATCACGAGGCAGTCACGAGAAGTTCCATAAATGCAAAAGGGATTTAATCTTTAAGTTTCAAGCTGGGGCTTAAACGTTTACTGAATTTGCATCTACAATATGTACGGAGAATTTCTCTGTTCATGTACATACAAGCGCATGTTATGTGCATGATTTAAGAAAGCTTTCGACCAACGTATCTCAATTTCGAAAATTCTGACACAAATAGATACCATTACGTCAACATTTCGCGAATAAAAGTGAAAATCTATTAGTCAGATCTTTCCTAATTTTTATACATGTATGTATAAAAAGATTTACGAAATTCTATTTGTATAAGATAATTGCATTTTTGAACATTCTACGCAACTTCGATGCAAATAGCGTTGCAAATCGATGTTGTCCTAGTTAATTAAATACTATTTGCGAGCCCCCGGGGAGTAACCACGTACGTAATTACGATTGGAGAAGGGAGGGATTATGCAAATATCCGAACGATGACGCGATGATAGCACGTTCGGAGCAATTTGGTAGGTTTAATCAGCATCATTACCGAAAGTTTAACTTTTCCCGACAAAGTTACCGTACGACGTTTCTTAATTATCAAACTCATCTCGCGAAGATTAAACGCGAAAGACGAGTTGAGAGCACTGCCTCATCCGGCGCGGAACATCAAGGGACGTTATACGCTGAATATGCATCTATATATGTTACGCTCTTCTTATCACAAGACGCAAAGCGACAGACACCCGGCGACAAGGTCACGTGAATATGTAAAATTTTTATCGTACCTGGCGTGTAAAATATATTCGGCAAGCGTAGGTGAAGAACCGCGATATTAAAAATCACTGTCGACTCGCGATAGACGGCCGACGCGTACACTCATCGATCTGGTATGAGAGCGCGCGAGTTCTATAACGTGCTGATAACGAAAGAATGCGCGTTAGTGATAATGATAATAATTGATAAGACAAAGCGTAACACTACCCATGCCGATTCCTCGTCTGCATTGGCACAGGTGGTAGATAAGGAAATTTCGAGATAGACGGGGAGGAAAGGAGAGCTACACCTGTTCCGATTTATTTTTAGCCGTTTCGGGATAAAATTCATTAACATGCATTAAAAGATAAGATCATGTTATATAGCCGGTATTCGTAATCGGTTCTTATTTTTTTATTAAATTTCTATTATTATTAAGATTCTATTATTATTTCTATTATTATTAATTTATGTACAATCTTAAAATGTCAAACCAATCACAAAGCCATATTAGACATCTTAAGACATTACCTGAGATGGTCGTAAAATATATAAGAACGGACTGAATATCGGTTATTAATTCTTTTAATATAAACTTTCAATTAAAGAACAAATTAAAATTAATTAATCGCGAAATTGTTATAAATCTTAGCGCCTTTATTTTACGTATTTTTCTTTATAATATATTTATACTATTCATTTATGTATTCCGATAGCAAAACTTATTAACGCAATAAAATATTTAAATTTATTTGAAGTATAATTGTGTTTTTATGCAATTTTTTTTCTGAATTTCTCAAAGATTTTTTACCTTCTTTTTCGTTTTTGCAAGTGCGATATGAATTCGAGAAATCCAGAAATAATCCGACGCTTGCGAACGTTACTTCCTGTTATTTCGGACAATATACTCTACCTCGCCCTATATATTTTTACCGACCTCGTTTCGTCCGTCGTGTAAAATTTTTTACAAGATTACGTTGACGGCCTTTTTTATCTTCACGGTATCCCGTTACTGATGATGAAATTTCGCGAGAGTGTTTTGCAGCGAAGCGCTACTTTTTCCCACCGCAGGGCTATAACTATACTCTCGACTCGAACTTTCGGCCTTACTTAGTTTCGAGATCGGTCGATGGAGAGGTGTACACCCTGTTGTGTAACGCGATGCTTGCTGTACCCGCTTGCGCTACCACTCCGCGGTATTAACCGCGGCCTGCATTCGCGCGTGACGAACGGAATCCGGGCCGGTGCGGCGGCTTTAGAAGTTCGGTTCGGCCGAATGACGATGTTTAAAGTTCCCCGAGGTCGGAAGTTTGGCAGTTCGAGGCTCCCTGTGCTTTATCTCGGCGCCGAGAATAGCGAACTTATCGCGCTCGTACGTTCGTTGCGCTTCGAGCTTTTGCTTCGAAAACTTGAAAAAGGACCGATTCGCGTCACCGTTTTGTCTCGTCTGTCGCGCGACATGCAATCTATTACGTCTGCATAATACGCCCCCCCCCCCTCGAAAAAAATCGTCAGTATATTTGCTCTTCCTTCAAATTCTTTTCTTTGTTCCGTAATAGCGAACAGGTATGACGAAATAAATTATTATGGGGTCGTCCATATATTACGTAAGCATGACTGGAGGAAGGGGTCAGTCAAATTCTGACAAATAATTACATGGGAGAGAAGGGGGAAGGGTCGTATATATTTACGTAATTTTTCTATCTGCTGCTGTCATGAAAAACGAGCAATATTAACATTACATCGATAATTGGGAAAATCTTATGTAATGGGGAGGGGGGAGTGTTCAGAAATTCTGACATTTGCTTACATGGGGGAAGATAAAAAATGGCCCAAAATATACTTACGTAATATATGGACAGCCCATTCCCAAGTTAATAAATAACCCATTATGGATTATTTATTAACTTGGGAATAGAGTAGTCGCCTAATTTTTTTTTAAGTAAATGATCACTTGGATTTCTTACACCTCCAATTAAAAATCACTATTATTAATTACATATTGGATATTATTGATTATGTTACAATTTATTTGATATCATTATTTACATGCAGAGATTTATTTATATTTTCTAAAAAAAAAAGAGAGATGAAAAATATAGGTATGAATTCCTGATCAGAAAAGAAAACTACTATGACTGACAATGAGCCTCATTTTGATTGTGTGTGTTGCCACTGAAATGTAAAAAACACTCCGTCAGGTAATTATTCCCATATTAAATACTGAATAAACAGTCTGAATAAACAGCTCTGTTGTTTGATCTAAACAGAAATTGTTATTATTTTCAAAATATCTGTAAGCCCTTTTTAAGCAAACTGATTAAATTTATAGAACTGTCAGAATAATGAATAGAATGGAAATAGTTAAATTTAATATTTGATATTTTAATCATCATAAAAACACACACGCGTTGCTCTAATTAACATTTTCGGCTGCATTATTGATTAGCGTCGCTGTCAAAACAATAATACCGCGTGACATAATTGGAGCAGAAATCGTATAGCCTATTTAATCGAAAATTTGTGGGGGGAATGTTCCGTCTACTGAAGTTCCGCGGGCCTGTAAATTCGGTTCACCGAGTAGGGTGAACCTTGTAACGTCCTTAAAGCGATGAAAATCGTACGCAACGCACCTAATAGCGGCACGCGATTGTGCATGCAATCTCATTATGCTGCCGGCAAACTAATAACATTTCAGTGGCTCTCAAGTAATCCGCCGCGAACTAATTTAAAGCAGTTAATGCCGCCCAAGCCCTTTCGCAGTTCCATGAATACTGTCAACTTCAGCGACCGTTTTGTGTCTGCCGTCTTTGTGCCTCTGATTTAATAGCGTAAGAAGTGCCACAGAATTTTAACAATTGTTAGTTTTGATAAATGTTTTAAATTAAATATTACTTTTAACAAAACAGTTTAATAATTTCTTCAATTATACTCATTATACATACTTTTCTCATTTTTATTCAAATATGTTATAAGAATAAGAAGAAATTTATTACATTCTTGTGAGAAATATATTATATTTATGTGTTAAATATATTATATACCCATAAATTTATTATTTTTATACTAACGTTTTTTATGATATCCACAATAATTGTATTAAGTTACACTTTTTGTACTTCTTTCATGCCTGAATTTTAACGACTAATTATCTATAAATAGTCAAGTCAAATATATCATTAATTCAAAAACAAAGATTGTTGGAATTTAAGTATTAAGATCGCATAAAAATGCGATAATAAATAATCACTTTTTTCAGGGTATCAAATTTAAAAATATACATGATATAAGTATCTAAAGTCAACTATTTAAAAAGAAAGTTAAAAATTATTATTTATTAGAAAATGTAAAAAAGTACTCGATACGTAATTGTATAATCGTATTTCTTGTTTTACACACACACATACACACACACACACCCACACACACATACTCATATTTTATTTGCCATTCTCACACAACAGATGTTCTAAAGACAAAAAGTGTAAAAATATTAAGATGCGAAAGGTATACCTTGTTTACCTAAAAAAAACGCTGTGGTGAACGCTGGGCGAGCATAGGTTTTGTTTTGGTCCCCTCGCGCCCCCCCGCACGACCCCTTGTGTTTTGACTTACGCGACGCTCGGCTCGCAGTTCGGAGAATCGCTCCGTCGCGTTCGGGCGTGTTTTTCATTATGAAAGCGGAGCGCGAGTACGCGATAGCGTACGATGTATACAAAAGACATTGAATTAGGCGGCGGACGTTCGGAGTAGTGGCGTGTCGACGAGTAGCTTAATTTTCTTTTGATACTCGTACTTACCGCATTCCGTCGCATTTCCGCGTAAATCGGCGTGTATGATCGTTCGCGGGCCAGCGTCCGCTTGCGTCCGCTGTTCCGTATATAGACGCCTCGCTCCGCATTGTTCGCTCTCGTCTGAGATATAAGTATCGGGACTGTCGGGAGTGTCGAGCGGATTCTCGGATTGATAAAAGTGGTACTTATACATGGTGATAATCGGCCGTGTCGATTTTTGTGTTCGCCTCGCGAGACGCGTCGGTGCGAGTTGCCGTCGAATCTCCTCGTCGTCGTCGAATTCTCGTGTAGCCACAAGTCGTGCAAAATGTCGCACTCAACGGGAGGACCCGGCTGTGATCCGTGAACGCGTCGCTTTCCGCATTACTCGCTCGTCTTAAGACGTTTCGCGCGATCGCGGGAGTATCGAGCGAATTCTCGGATGTATGCGGGCAGCAATGACCGCGGCCATGTCGATTTTCGTGCTCGCGAGGCGCGTCGGTATGAAGTTGCCGGCGAATCCCCTCGCCGAATCTCGCCGCTGCAGTCCTGCCAAATGTCGCACTCGCTCACAACGGGCATCGCGGGGGGGTCCGCCCGGCTGTGAGCTGTGATTTGTGGACGCGTCGCTTATTCGCGTCATTCGCTCGTTTTTATAAACATTATCGATCGCGCGATCGAGAGCATCGAGCGGATTCTCGAGGTACGCCTGTTTGATAACGTCGGCCGTGTCTCTCGATTTTACGTGCTCGCCTCGCGAGGCGCGTTGGCGTCGTCGGACGCTCTGACCTTTGCCACATTCGTGCAAAGTGTCCAGTAGCGCTCAAACGGGCATCCGCAGTTCCGTGTCCGCTGTGATCTTTGGACGGGTCGTTTACGCATTCGTTCGCGTTTGAAATCGTGTCGCACGATTTCGGTCGAATGGATTCTCGAGTTGATTGAGGCGTATGATAATCAGCCGTGTCTCTCGATTTTCATGGCTCGCCTCGCCTCGCCGTCCACCGCGTCGGTGTGAAATTGCCGGCGGCCACCTCGTTACAGTCGTATACAAAAGCGCACGTTAACGCTAAACGGACGCCTCGAATGGGACGCGTTTCGTGCTCATTCGCCGGCCCTAAAGTGCAAACGCATGTCGGGAGTGCGAATCTGACGGGGCGATCATCGTGTCTCGCGTTAATTAGCCGCGTTTTCTCGATCGGACGCTCCGCGCGAGTTTTCGGAGCAATTAGGATCGCCGTCGTCGGACTCGGATACGGCAGTAATGGCGACGGTCGGCGTATCGCGGCAAGTGAGTATAAATTCATCTTTATTCGCGGAAGTAATCCAGTGACGGATCCAGAGTTGTTTTTTTTGGGGGGGAGGGGCGAGCAGTGTAACAAAATGTGAATATTTAATTATTATTGTTGATGTTATTTTTAATATTTTTTATTATTAAAAAAAATTGACCGAACATTTATTTAGCCTCGAATAATCTCTGATAAGTTTTTCTCTCAATTCATTTAAAACCAACTTTTTCCAATATACGAAATTTATTTGGAGAGGGAGGGAGCCGATCGTCCTCTCCGCTCCCCTCCCCTTGTATCCGCCACTGAAGAGTAATCATCGGCCGTCTGTATGCGATAATTGATCCGCATGTTGACGTTGTTGGATTGCTCTTCTACAGTGTTATCGTAAAGCTCGAAAACAGCGGTATTCATGAATTTCTTGAATCTACAGCTGATCATTGTGTGTCAATTTTGCAGGACTGCACAGGGATTGCCAGCTGTAATCGGATGAAGTGAACGTGGATGAACATAAAAAAGTGCGTGCGTGCGTCTTCTCTTTCGTCGGTCTCGCTCCGAGATTCGTTGAGCGTCGTCGTTGATCCGCGTGCGACGCGAGTTTTACGCGAGGCGCAAAGTGAGCGCCGAATCGGACGCGAATGCAATTCGAAGTGACGAGGTTAACCGTTGCCGCGCGTTCAAGGGTGATATCGGTGTGCGGATCTCGCGTCGGGAGTGATCGCGGGATTCTCGAGTTCTCATCCGTTCGTCCTCGACGTCGACCTCGTATAGGTGCCGTGGACGTATTCCTCGCGTGTGTGCAATCGTGTCGGACGGCGCGCATCATCCCTGGAGCACGAGCGTCGCGTCGCGTCGACGGAGATCCGGAATCCACGCGGGCGGGAAGGACGGCGAGAGGCGAGTGATCGCGCAAGCAATCACAACTGATCACAACTTCGAGGAGATCGCGCTGTCGAGAGGGACATCTCGACTGCCGTCGTGGCCGATCGGAAGTTTCTCCAGGATTTAATCGCCGTTGCGGAGAGAAGGAGAGACAGCGAGCGATCGTGTGCCGTCGTCGATCCGTCCGTCGGGATCCTCCCAGAGGCGCTTCCCCGGCGTGGCGGTACGGTGAGTACCTATATACCTTATCCCCCCATCTGCATTCTGTACGCGCGCTGCAGCGGTATAATACGTGCCGGAGTACGGCGTCGCTTGGCGCGGCGCGCGGCGCCGAGAAAAAGCGTGTAATACGCCTAATAACGGGCCAAGGATTCTCTTGCATGCGAGAGTCATTATGCAGCCGGTCAGCTATACTAATGCACTTGGAGTAGCGCGAGCCACCACCGTGGATTTCTAAGCCGCAATAATGCACTGTCAGCGGCTTGCATGCATTTTCTGCACGTCGCATGATATATGTATACGCGACTGACTTTCAGTCATTACGCGCGCGCGAAACAACAAGAAAAGTCCCGCGCGCTCCTCCAGATGCCCGCACCCTCCATGTACAAAATGTGCGGTGGCGCTTGAGAAAATGTTGTAACGAAATTATTACGAAAGCCACGCGACCTGATTAAATCACGAACCACCGCGAACGTAACGTTAAATATTTTAAATGCTTTACATTCTCTGGACTTATCAAAAATACGGAGTTTATAGTTAATATAGAGTTCCAGAACATGTTTCAGTTTTTTAAACTTTTATCCTTGAATGTTTTCTTTTTTTTTTTCTCTTTATAAATAATCGTTATTATTTTATGAATAAATACAGTACAATATTTTTTCTTACATATCAGAGACGAAGTTCGTATATATATTTTAAATTCATATTAATTAATTTATATTACAATAAAATAATTAAAATTAACTTTTAAATACATATAGCGCGTAACAAATAGAAGAAATATAAATATGAACTTTTATATGTAATTTTATATCTAAAATATTCCAGAGAAAAATTACCCATTACTTTTTAGAGTTACAAATTTTCTAATTTAACTGTACCTCTACACAGAAAATATTTCAATATTTTAATTGAGGAAAGGTTGACTCTAAATTGTCTGTGAAATTGTTAGAAGATCAAGATTTTCGTTCCGGTGATACCCCGCATAATAGTTTTAAGCTACTTTTATGCGTATACATGTACGGTGACGGTATATAAGTGGGGCTTATATTAATGAAATTGTTTAGCGACACAAGTCACAACACACAGCTGAAGGCATGATTTGAAAATCAGCTGGCTATCGAGGCACTTTGAGTGCCGACGTCCAATATAGCGCAACGTGTACACACAAACCCCGATTATGTGGCCTGTTAATGACACGTCGCTCACACGATAATACCGCGCCGCGCCGTAGGCTGACATACTGCCGTTAATACTTCAACTGTCAACCTCTCAACTTTGAGTATCTAGATCTTTAAGTGCGGGCGCGCTCGCGTTTCTCCCTAATCGGTTTTTTTTCTCCCCTTCATGAATAGAATGTCTCTCTCCTAGGTTATCCGGCGCTATTCATGCCAACGAAATGCGGGCGTTGAACGTAGCCCGTATATACCTGTTTTGGTATGGATACACTCGACGTGTATCGCGTATATACTCCGTTAACGCGATATAAGGGGAGAGAGAGCGCGATGCGCTTCTTATGAATGCGCACAAATTTCGAGCGACGATACGCTTGTCGATTTCTCGATCTATTAAATCTGCGATACCTTAATTATTATCATTGTATTGCATTGGAAATCTGCTGTCTGCGATATATTGCGAGTTGGTATCGCACAAAAATATGTGAAATATATCAGATTATTAATTACTTTTTCTTTAATTGAATAACGGAATAACAGATAAAATAACGATAATAAAATAAATGTGATATTATAATACATACGTTTACATCTGTCTTTATGAGAAAAAATGGAGTTATTTTATTTTAAGATAATTATTAATGTATGAGAGTCGATTATACGATTACTTAATCTTATCACTGGAAATTTGCATAATATCACACTCATTTCATTATCATAATTTTATCACGATTCCTTTTATTATCTTTTTGCGAATGTGCGCAATGTATTTTTTTACTTGCCTCAACAACGATTTGATCGAATTCATGCTGGAAATTTTATCGCGTATGCATATTTATCTTTAATACGCAATCTGTTTATCTTTCCCAATTACTGAAACAATTCGCGTTTTGTAGTGAATAAATTCCAGCAAATAAAGTTTCGAATAACGTGATTAAATCTCGATTTCCAAGAATTAATTGTTTTTTTAGGTATGCGTTTTTAAATTGAATTAATTTTATATGTTAAAGAAATAAATTTATTTCATTCCACTTATCACTCCATCTTTCTTATCCAAAGCGAATATTATTGTTAAAAATATCTCCATTGTTCGTTTCATTATGACGACATTAACATAAAAAATTGATATATGTTATACATAATACGCTCAAGAAATATTCGTTGAAATATTATTTCATAAAATGAGTTCAATATTGAAAAGAAATGTATGACCGTTCTAGTTTCGCGTTCTTTTTTTTTTTAACTAGTGCAAACATTTTTTGCCAGTCGTATCGAAAGGTATAATTTTACATTTCTACGTTCGTTGAATAATCGCCCCGATTTCATCCTGCGAGTCTCTGGACCGCTCTAACGCTCGGATGCTGCGTCGCGTCGTTGCATATTATCGGGCAGCCCGAGGCGCGGCTCAGTCTCGTCCCGGGCTGCGATCTAAGTGCCTCGGTTTTTCCTTAACGAGTCTCGATCAGAGCAAACGAGCGGGGATAATCGCGTAAAGTCGGCAGGAGAAAGAAGACATCGAGGCGCGCGGAGTTAACTGTGTAATCAACTTGCTATACGAATTTCCTCCCCCGAAGACGAGAGCGCGCGTCTTCGCAAGAAATCCTTCCCGGGGAAAAAGGGATCGAGAGTGAGAACGTTAACGAGCCGTAGGCGAGATGCATGCCGCGATTAATTAGTGTTGTTTCTTTTGCCAGAACTGTGCACGTTTCGCGTTTATGTTTGATGACGAAGAGAAAGAGGAAGATGGAGAAGGAGAGAAAGAGGGACGGGGGAGGGGAGGCGGGCAGAGAGAATCGGGGGTGACGGAAAAGAGGCGGACGCACGAACGGACGGAGACGGAAAGGTGAAGGGCTACGCTGGCCAAGATGATGTATAGTTGGGGCTCTTAAGCATCAGAACGATAATTTCATAGTCGGTTGCGCCGCCAAGGATTTATACTTGCGGCGGACATTTCTGCGCTCGTGCGAATCACAATCGCGAGGATGAAACGGCGGCAGCCGCGCATTTGGTTGTATACCCGCGCGTGCAGCAATTTGCGCTTCGTTTCGATGCCGCGATGCGCAATGTTGCTGAGTACGGCGCAACTCGGTGCTTGCATCATAATGTGCGCATTGTGATTACGATAATCGCCGCCGGTTGATGTTGTTTCCATAGCGAATTTTACACATACCCGGCGAAGATCTTAATCTCTGGTAATTAGGCATTCAAAATCTGCGGTAAAGTAAAATTGATTTGACCTTATCTATGAGGATCTTTCTTGATGTAGTTGTAGTGTTTAATCTTTTTTTTTTTTTTAAGATCGCACACGGAAAGAACAATTTTGCTGAATCCAGATCTGAAAATAATTTTTGTTCAATAATCAAAATAATTTTGTACGAAAGTCAAAATGATTGCTGGAATATCGAAACGTTTTATAGCAATGCTTATCAGTTTTAATAACATCAGTTTTATATTCCAGCAAATTATTTTGATTATTCAACAAAAAATTATTTTCAGATCTGTATTTAGCTACATTTTTTAGATCTTTCAACAAAATCATTCTTTCCGTGCAGCACTTTTGAGATTGAGGATATTTAACATTAATATTATTAATATCGAAATTATCGACCGCGAAATTTTTTTAGGATATTAGTTTCACATCGTTCACTGAACGGAATCAGTCACTGAAATTTTATTCGCTCGAATAACGTAGGTACTCGAACACATCGCGTTCGTTTAGTGAGCAGCTTTGTAATAATCATGATATCGTTTTACTCTCAACGCGAGATCCGGCAGTATCTCTTCGCGAACGTAAAGGGGGAAAATCTTCATGTGATTCGCACAAGCAGAAGAAGATGAAGTTTTGCAGTGATGTATCGCACGGCACGAATCGATCTCCGCAGAGGGATGGACAGGGAAAGGGGGACAAGTGTGCCATTACCCAAGCATCTAAAGCTTGTTGCTCAGATATTGCTTGTTGGCCTGGTACCACGTACTTGTGTGCGAGCTCGCGTGTACACGTTCGGTTACTCGAACGATGATATTACGTGATGTTCTTCTCAAATAGGTATATGTCGCATTATTTTCATCTCTAGTATTCGCAATTAATAAGTTAAACAACGCGGAAGTTATTATTCTTATTCTCGATCATATTATAAAGATTTCATCGATCTTCGTTAATTTATCGTATTATTTTTCTTGTCCATTATTACACGGAAAGAATGATTGTTGGAAGGTCTAAACATTTTGCTGGATACAGATCTGAAAATAATTCTTGTTCGGATCATCAAAATAATTTTGTTGGAAAATGAAACTAACTGCTAGACTATCAAAACGTTTTACAGCAATGCTTATTATTTTTGAGTTTCTAACAAAAAATTATTTTCAGATCCAAATTTTTTGACCTTCCAGCGAAATCGTTCTTTCCGTGTATATATTATAAATTTTAATCTTAGCAATCTTTTTGTAAGTAATTAAATGAAGGATATAATATATAAATTGACAAGTATGTGCCTCTCTCTCGAGTCGCGAAATGCACAGTCGCGGCACTTTTTTTCTGTGTACAAAGTATGCATCGGTGTCTATTGCACATTGGGCAGATTGAATTACCTGTCAGCGTTTTTTGTGATTTTTAGCCGCTACTCGCGTTTCATCCCGAGCAATGCTTGTCGGTTCGTCATAGGCAATAAAATGCTCCGAGCGAATGAATCAAGATGGATTGTTCTTTTTTTTGCAGTGGTCACCCGGTTAAAAAGTCTTTGTTTCAAACAATATTTTGCCAATCTTTTGTTTTGAAGTCCCGTGAAAGCTTCAAACGTTTCAGGAGTCGAGGCGACGATTTTTTACCTTGTCAGTTAAAAAAAAACAGATATAATTGATAAGGAGAACATATATCATTCTGAAACTTCTGACACAATTTATCTTTTACTTTTTAATATCTACGTATTGTTTCGTAGAGTCAGGTGGCAAATTTAACGAATGACGTGGAAAACGGTGAGATTAAAGTAGCAGGTGAACTACGCGCAGAGACTAAACAGGTTTTGCCGCTTTCCGCGTCGATATTGGGGTGACATATTGAGTTTAGATAACGGTGTATGATGAGGAATGTTTTCTATATCGATTCACCGCGTCTATATCGCGTCTTTCTATATCGTTTACGCATGTAATTCTTAGGAGATAATACACCTCACGAATCTACACACATACATCCTCATCCATTAATGTTAGCGGTAACATAAATATTCATACGCACGGAAACCCGTGTAAAATCAATTATCGTGTTGCAAAACGTTATGCATGCAGTTTAATACATTTTAATTGATATATTAGAAATACAGGAAAAAAATAATACAGATACAAGCGTTTTTTTTCTTTTAAAATCGAAATAGACTTATATATGTAGATTCGTTTCGCACACGGAAAGAACAATTTTGCTGAATCCAGATTAAAAAATAATTTTTGTTCAATAATCAAAATAATTTTGTTGGAAAGTCAAAATGATTGCTAGAATATCAAAACGTTTTATAGCAATACTTATCATATTTAACTTTTCAACAAATTATTTTTATTATTGAACAAAAATTATTTTTAGACCTGTATTCAGCTAAAAAATTGTTAGACCTTTCAACAAAATCGTTCTTTCCGTGTAAGCATTAGTTAAAATTAAATACACAAATTGCGATTTTCCATTTTGTTTCTATATCTTAAAAAGAGATAAGAAATCATTTAGATCTTACTTAATCTTACTTCATGTTATTACGAATAGTTAATTTTACTTAATAGCTTTCTTAACTGTATAGGATAGTAATAAATTTTATATGTCGTATCTTTAGATATAATTTCCGATATTAAGTTTCAGTTAAGTCGCACCGAATTACGTGTCTATTGACACAGGCAAAGTTTGGCTATTCTATCAATCTTCGTTACGGAGGGAATTCTGATGGCTGTTCGTTATGGTATTTCACTGTATAATAGGCACGTCGTGAGACGTTCTATGAGCAGATGCAATATCCGATATCGCACAAGTGATAAATCTCGAATTAGATTAACGCGAAGGCCGCAATCTGTGTGCACGGTGCAGCTAAGTTATCACGCAAATACCGCAACCAGGAGGGAGGGGGGGAGGATGAGGGAGAATGGCAAGAAGGTGTCTAATTAACTCGCGCACACGATGCACACGCGTGTCTTGGCTTGTGCATCGACGAATTATCTAGATTGTTGTTGCAAAAGTGCGGATTCGCCAGCAGCAGCTAATAAACACATTACACCGCGAATGATGCACGTGAAACGCAACTATAAACGTGTTCCCACGTGCCCGCGCGCTACGGAAATTGTTAGCGCGGAGCTTCTCTCGTTACCAGCATTTATTACTTTCTATCTGATTAGCGAGCGACATGCGGAAAAGTAGGACATATAATGATACAATACAATAATAGTATCATCAAGAGGCAGAATTGTTCGTAAATTTGTTGCAATTTGTCTTTCGCCAAATTAGTATCGTGATTGGTTATGACTATAACTGATTACCGTGAATTCGTCAGGTAACGTTCATTATGCACCGTCATTACATCTCCCCGGTCATTCGGCAAATTATATTTCAAGTTGTTAAGTCCGTAAATTTAACGCGTTATTCCTCGGAGTAATTTGAAGGAGCAAGAAACGTTAAGATGACGAAAAATTCTCTCGCAAAGGTCTCAGGCGGGCGGGTATAGCGCGTTTTGCCGCGACAATATTTCAAGTTCACGTTTTTAATTTCGTCAAGGTAATGATTATGTAAAAAATTACGCTTTGTTGCGCCGATAATTGCATTGGCAGTGGTGAAAAAAGGCAAGAGAGAACGTTTGCAGTCTCGACTGACCGACCATGCGTAACTTGCACTTATCCTTGAATAATGTATCGAGGGAGGTGAATCGACAGGCCTCACGGGTGAGCATCGCGATTCAGTTTCTTCCAAGCCGCACGGCCATACGTATATGCGCACGTGGTGGGCGAACTGGTTCCGCAAATGATCCTTCTGCGAAATTCCCGATCGCAATCGTCGTCGTTACGTGTTAATCGCTGAGATGCCTCGATGCGTGAAGTCCGATTTACTTTTCGACCTGCATCTACTAACTAACGATCGCGCGCGGTTCTTATGTTCTCTATTTTTAGTGACCTAACGTGTTTGACCGGTGTTCGATCCCTTCGAATATTTTTATTTTGCACTGTTACTCACGCATGTTTTCGTCGTGTCGCTTACGCTGCGGAGGCCGGATAATTATGTCGCTGCTGCTTGCACGTACTCCGATAGATTTTTCGATCTCCGTGCGAGAATCCTCTCCTCATCTATCGCGTTCGATGATACTTTAGATTTCGACGTATTGCCTTCTTCGTAGGCAAGTCTCCTTTTGATTACACAACATACACATTTGCGTAACATACGTTTTGTCAGACTTTTTTATGTTAATAACAATTTCACGATTATATCACACACACACACACATATCTGAGGAGATGTTCGTCTTTCTTAAAATATTTTTGTCTATATATTAGAAAAATTTCAAATAAAATCCAACGCAGCACAATCCTCAGCAGCAAAGATCGAAAGAAACTGGATCACCTTTCAATTATCAATGTGAATAATGTAGCGTCATTCCTTTAATTGCTGTCTGTCGTGCTTCCAACTGTTCGCTTCCATGTTCGCGCTTTTTTGTATCTAATGCATTGCCTGATACGTGATACATCCCGTTTGCAGTGTACGAGATGCTCTGAAAACATCTTGGATTAAACATGTGCGTGCATCGGAATTATTTGCCAGGTTTCGGCGGTAGTCCCTCGTAGATCGGAGAAATCTTTACAAATAATAAACATTATTTGTTCGAGTAAGGGCACGTTTGTAGCATTCTAAACGTTTCACAAACTTTCGCTTGCCGCCTGTGAAAGTTTTGGAGATTTCGACGAGACGTGCAATGAGTGCGCGCGTCGAATTTTGAAGTCACACACCGCGCGTTCGCAAATAGAAATACAAATATTCGTATAACCCCGAAAATTACAACATGCGCAACGCGACGTTTATTCTCGAAACCGCACGCGTGTTTCCCGGTCGGAACGATCTCTCGTAGCGAAGTTCCTTAAACCCACACGCGAGGAATCAGCGATCCGTTCAATAAAAGGTGTTGCTACGTCCGTTTCTTCGAACGATATACACGAAACAGCATGTGCTGTCTGTTTCGCAAGAGGTATACACTGCGAAATTTTTGCCTCGGCTGAAGCTATGCTCCTCCTTGGATATTCCCCACAATATGTAGCAAGGCGCAAAATTGTTGGAACATTCGATGTTTTTGCGACAGGCAGACTGCACGTGTGGTATTACAGCTGATAACACAAATCTGTCGTTCGTTCGAAACGGATGTACCGGAGCGTTTGATCCATCTATCCGTCGACACGCAAAATTGGCGTGATGTTTAATCCAGACGATGAAACGCACGACTCGCCGCGAGTGATAGGCTCTTCCGGAAAGGCGTTCAATCCTCTCGCAGCATAGAACACGCGCACTAGAACGAATATATTTCTTTGGTTTTATATCGAACAATTTTTATATCGATATTCCAGCGGTAACGCGTAAAATTGCTATTAGGATTCGATTAACGCACTGAAATGATAAAATTCCTCGGACGACACGGGCGTTTCCCGAATCACGATGGTATTATACTTCCGACGCACAATCGATATAACGTTTGATTTTTATAACAAGCGGTACAAATACAATACACACACTTTGAAACGTGTCTTACATTGGAATGGTTCCAGGTGCCGAGAGTTCAGATCTGTAGCGGTTAATCGACGTACCAGAGATCCTCTTTGTAACACACAATCAATACCACGTTTAATCTTCCCGAAGGCAATAAAACGAGTAAAGGGTACTGGCCGTTTGAAAAGGGCCGTGTTGGATCGATTCCAGGTCGGCTGCGGCAGATCGGTGCAGTGCGTCGGTTGTCCTAACGTCGACGCGTTTCGGCCGTTTGATCGACGCACTAGAACGGCGGGATTCCGCGAGTGACGGCGCGCGTTTCGGCGCGAGAGGCCAACGAGCACTGCAGGTATTTCGGAGCGCGATTCGAAGAAGGTTACTCCGGATAACTTCCCCGGGCCGGGCCGCGGCGGAATGTGTCGTGTTATAGGAGAGGCTGGGCTGGCTGGTTCCCTCTGGTCACGCGGCGTGCCTGAACGGCGGCCGGAGAGATACCGAGCTGGAGCTCCGCGCGATTCTGAGGCCCGACTACTCGCTCGGCATGAAACTGCTCTCTTCCCACTCTTCGAGCCCGGTTCGCCGCATGCTGCCTTGGTGGGCACATGTGTACACGTATATATACGTGCATAAGTGTACACATGTATATATACGTATATATACGCGTCGCACAGCCTGCACCACGCGCGCGTTCGTCTCCGTTCGTTCGTTCGTTCGTTCGTTCGTCCGCTCGTACCTCGGCTCGGCTATAAAGTAGGTATACTCCGCGTACCGGTCGTTAGTTGTCGGCCACTTGGCGACCGTACCGAGCTCCATAAGGTGGGGGCGTGTACCGGCACCTTCTTATCGGCTATACGTATGTAGTCGAGGAACTTTGAGCGCGGTCTCTCTCTCTCTCTCTCGCTCGCTCGCTCTCTCTCGCCGGCTCTGGGATGCCTCGCATACCTATGAGTGCCATGGGTGACGGTGCTACGTGGGTACTACGTACGCGCCCCTCGGTAATTTATGAGCTCGCGCGGGCAACGTCTCCGGCGAAGTTCCTCCGCCGCGCCGTGCTTTCTGGTTGCGTAAGAAGCGCGGGAAGTAGCGAGCGATGAACTGATACACGCCTTATTATGCTCTGGCTAGTAGCTCTATTACGTATTCAATATATAATGCGATTTTATGCTGGAAATATGGTACGTGTGAATTTTAATGAAACACGGTAACCGATGTATCGATTTTAACTCGAGAGATTTGCAATTAATATAAGGCGCAAAATATTCGAAGCTGTACGAGTATAGCGGAAGTGATAACTTAAATACAGGATAAAGTCGTACATAAATTATAACGACGTAACAAAAGAGGTTCGCCAGAGACAACTCGGGCGTGTGTAATATAGGAACAGGACGAGACCGAAAAACGACGACGTTGGACATTGAAGGACGAGGACGACAATTCTTTCGTGACTCCATTACGCTGCAGCACGAAACTTTAGACATTCACATATTGGAGTATGCATCCGAACGATGGAAGACAGAAATATGTAGTGTCGTGGAGATTTATAGATCTGCTTAATGTCCGCCGGAAATCTTGAGCACTCTTGAACCACTTGTCACTGCGTGGAAAAGTTTCGAGCGTGATAAAATGAAATCTTATAGTCGAAATTTCATTTCAATTTCACTTTATATCGAAAACTTGAGATGTCTCAAGTACCTCTTAGAATACGTGTTGCTTCATATGAATGCGATTATTTTGCAATACCTATTTTCGCGATTGAGCAAAGTTATAGAAAATTAGAAATACATTATGGCACATAGCATTCTATTGTAAGGGGTTCCTTACAATCCGTAAATTGCATCGGCGAACAGATGGCTTAGATTATTGTTAGAGCGCTTATAACTGTAATTTTGATGGACAAGCGGTACATATAATCATACAGCAGAGGAGGACAAATCGACATTCTCGACATGGCTAAAAGCATTAACTACTTCATTGCAACTCTTATCGAAGTGATTGGGAATCCGGATGTTCGAAAAAAATTTGCAGTTATCTCTTCAGATATTTTTATTTTATTTATATTTACGATAATGATATCTGTGCAGCGTATATATGATACGTACGTTGAGTAAATAATGTCGTAAGAAACTGATTTATGAATCAACACTCGCATCATGCGTCACTTTATTGATACTTCACTTAATTATTATTAGCAGAAGTTTTTATTACAATAAATTTTTTAATTATTTAAAAAATTATGTAACTGCACATTTAAACTACTCTCATTTCTGAATGCACTAAAATAATTCACCTATTTACTATACAGTAGCAAACTATTTACGAACTTCTCTAATTATAAATGTCGCGATACTATATACTCAACTATAATATACTCAAGTGCTCATGGGAATGAATTCGAGGCAGCGATATGAGCCAGCGATTAGAGCAATTGGGGTAGAACGTTGTCAATAGTTAGACGCTTTGATAAGTCTTCCGCGACTCGTGTCTGTATCTGTTAATTTAGCATGGCGATAGGTTACAGAGGCAACCGTAGATGCGATATTACGTCACGATTGCAAATTCAAAATGCACTTCAGCTTCTATTTGAGCGTATATACGTCATTAAACGTATACATATTCTAGTGATCATATTGCTGAAGTATTGCTTTGCAATTACATGCTTTGATTCAATTATGAATTATTACGCGATCAGGCAAGCGCGATCATTAAAATGCAGCTCGCGAACTGACAGACGTGATAAATATTCAAGCGCCGCACCTTTGGGAAGTGTTTGTCTAATATTTTTCAATTAATACGCCACGATGCACCGGATGCATTAGCGTGCCAAACTGCGCCGAGGAAGACCGACATTAAGGCGCGTAATACATGTCGCGATTCTAGGACAAACGGTCACAAGATTGTTCCACATCTGCAGGCTCCGTGTATTGTGCAGAAATGTTTATTCTACCGACGATCGAGACAGATGTGCGGGAATAGAGTGTACGGAGTGCACTGAAAATAACATGGATGAGCGAAGTGCATTTCGTGATTGTGCGAAAGTCCAATCGATCTTGTCGTCTGTATTTTATTGGTACTATACACGTGCCCACGCGATGATCATTTTCACGGAATAATTTTACCCTCAATTTTGCGGCGAAAACTTTCGACTCGCAAAGAGCGACAATTTTCTCGATTGAAATAATTAGCATAATTGCGCAAATTGTTTCTCATCCTACGGAAATTTTAATGAGAGAGATGTCATCTATCAAATTACCGTCTATATACGAGATACAATGATAGCTTATAATTATAATTTTTCTCAGTTCGAATCTTCAGGCGTTATGTTTCGACTGTGTGCGCACAAGCTTTAACTGCTTTATCTCTGACAGTCATTTATCTACGATCTGCCGTCTCTTCGACGGTCGCACAAGACGCGCTCGTCGCGAGATAAATGATTCAAACGACGCAACGTAATTCCGCCGGGCTCCGCCGAGACGCCGTTGACCGTTTTCCTCTTTTCCTTTTTGGAATCGCACTTCGTGCGTCGGGATGCGTTAGCGGCCCAGGAAAAGGAGCTTTATTTTATTTATACGCGCGCAGCTGGATCGGCGCAAAGAGGAAAAAGAGCCAATCGGCGCGGTTCGCCGCATGCGGAAGGGAGAAAGACTTGAGAAAGGATGAGACGAGACGACCTGGAATGGATGGAATGGCATGTTAGGCGAAACGTACGTGCGCGAATGTTCCGTACACACATTCGCGTGTGGGTGTTGACATCCAATTATTATACTTCCTCCCCGCGCACGGGGGGAGGGGGGGGGAGAGGGCGCTTCTTGATACCCGCGATGCAGACTCGGCGTCGCGTCGCCCGCCGTTAATTCTAACCCGCGGTGCAATGGAATATACTTTTGACTTTGCGTTTGCTTTCGTTCTCGCTCTGTTAAACCCTCCAGCACGTGCAACGTGTGTGTGTTACTTTCGATTGCTTTTCCGCGACGTGTTCATTTTCTTTACACGGCCGTTATACTTTCTTCGGGACACATTCATGGAGCGAACGCTCGAAAACTGTAGCGTCTATATTTCTGCAAAGTTTCAACACTTTCGTAGTATTGTTCTCAAATTATCTGGCTCCGTAGAAATCGCGCTTAAAATATTCTAATGTAATCGCTTTCCATTCGTGGTGAGTTTTGTACCCAATTAATTAATTGTCTGAGGCACAAATTTCTCGCAAGAAAGAATCGCAGATGCATTTTGTGTTTCTTTTTTCATTTACAACTTTTAGTTTTGATATTTTGTATACATATATGTGTACAGTAATATATTAATGTATAATGGTAAGAGTATTAGCGATTTACAGTTTCCAAGCGTTTTACAATTTGTAGAGTTGAGAATGGATGGAGAAACACTTCGTGTTGACTTGTGTTTCTTTTTCTTTTTTATCTCGATAACCCCTTTGCGCTAATTCGGTCAGAGTTCTCGATACGATCGAGCACCTTTTTGACGTGACCGATACTTTTCGATTACCGAATTAATTGTTCTCTCTGCCAATAACACTTTTCTCTCTCTCTCTCTCGTTCGATTATAATTACAACAGATTATCAACAGTACTTATAATATTCAAATTAATTATCAGATTTTTAAATGCAGAGATTTTTTTGGACTGATCTTTATCTTGATAAAACTCAAGATAATTTTGACCGCAAAATGTCGTGCCACACTGCTGGAGCATTTTGTATTTGTGCACTCCACTTGGCGTGGAAATTTTGGAACTTGGCAGCAACTTATTCTCTTAGGAGTTACAAACTCCTTTCGCTAAGTCGCTCGGAGCGTCCGATGCAATCGAGCATCCCCACGGTATTTATTCTTACGTTTTCTTTTTAATTTCTGACCCGCGTCACGTAACTCTTAATTTGTTCTCCGATTGTAACGAAAAATCGAAAAACTGATTGGTTAAAATTGCATGAATATTTTTTCGATTGATTGTATGCACTTGTATGAGAATTTAGTTTAGTTTTAACTATGCTAGATATCTAAAAAATTGCATATAACCTGAAATTTTCGCAATGCGCGAATATGCATTAAAAGTAATGCTTCGGACGGATTTTCTCAGCTGTAGCATCAAGCCTGTCATCCTAATTCGGTCGAAGTGTTCGCTACAATTGAGCATTCCCTCGACTCGACATTTGCAGCGTCGCTCTGATACGTTTTTTTTACTCTTTTTTTTCTCTTTCTCTCCTTCTCTCTCGACGTACGCAGACGAATAATAATAAGGCGCGCCCTAGGGTAAAATGCGTCAGAGAATGTACTCAGCACAGCCATCAGGAATCTCGCCATTGTTTCAGCGGAAATTCGCTCGCAGTTGTGCGAGTCGGTCGTACGAGATCGATACAGTATTTTTCTTGCAATTAGACATCGTGTCGTCGGTTTGAAATCTTATTAACCAATAACCGTAGGCTTTCCATCGTTCAAAGAATTTCAATACCTCTTATAGTTTTGTCGTAACTACACGGAAAGAACGATTTTGCTGGAAGGTCTAAAAATCTTGCTAAATACAGATTCAAAAATAATTTTTGTTGAATCATCAAAATACTTTTGTTGGAAAGTAAAAAATGATAAGCATTTTTAACTTTCCAACAAAATTATTTTGATATTCCAGCAATCAGTTTAATTTTCCAACAAAATTATTTTGATTTTAACAAAAATTATTTTCAGATCTGAATCCAGCAAAATCGTTCTTTCCGTGTACTTTTGCAAATGTATTTTTTAAATGTGTTTTTAATTTCCGATAAAAAATATTTTTTGCATGATAAATATAACAAACTTGGCAAAGTAAATATTTCTTGACAATTCGCGAGATTTTATTTCGAAATATAAACGATATAAATAAAATATGAATTTATATCTCAAGTAATAGTATTTATATCCCATACACACTATATAGTATATGGGTGTATTGTCGATGCAAGTGGCAAATGTTGCAGAGAATCTCTCTCTAAAACCAAGCCGACGTCCAATACAAGCCAATCGGCCGTGTCTATAATTTTGTTATAGCTAGAAACAATTTAATCTCGAATGTGGCATGAGATCTTTCTTCGATTCATGGCCTGCATAGGTGAACGAATCGTTAAATTCCAAGAGGAAACCAAACCGACAGCGATTTAAATTGTTTTCTAAAGCCGACCATTGTATTTTTATGCTAAAGTCTTCGTGCTACTATTATTTTATCGTGAATTATGATTTAAATTATTGTTTATAAAATAATATAAGATTTTTCTATTTCGCACAACAATTATAGATATTTTTTTCTTTAATGATGTTTAACAATAGTGCGTGTTATAATCCACTTTGAATACAAGAAACATATATTTACGTATTATAAATGCTTCCTGCAGGGCTATTAAGAAAATTAAAAACGGTTATAAAATATTTGCAGTATGATATAATCGGAATAGATAGAAGCTAATGAAATGCTGCATAATTTTCTTATTACATGTATAATTTGGCTAATGATAGTTATTTGTCGACGATAGTTATTTTCATGATGTGCGCTAATATTACTTTTGATATGATATGAAAATTAATTAATTTTAATTAATTTTATTTTAGCAAATGATGAAATAATTAAAAAATAATTTAATGTCAACACGTTAAACACGTGAAAGTGGTTTAATAAATCGTAGTTTTTGATTATGCTGTTAAAATTGATAATTCATGGCAGGAAGTAGACTTGCAAAAATCTGTTTAACCGCATTTCGGCACAAGTGCGAAGGATAAGAGAGGTAAGATCCGAGCAGAGGACGCTGTCAATGACTTTGGCGTGCTTCAGAAAAGTAAATATAGCACAGCTACCAAACCAGTTCTCTTAAAATAACTTGCGGTCCTAAGGAGCGCATTCTCCATCGTATCGATGGCTTTTTGGTATCGGAGAATGCACGCGATCGACCGCCGGACGATGAGCGTACAGCTGCACTTCAACTATATATGTATATATGACGTATTTCCTTTTTCCGTAATATCGTGTTACTTTGAGTTTTAATTTCTAAAAATTGGAATCTACAACGGCAATAAATTGATGCAAGTTTAACTCGAAACTCGAAACTTACTAGAAATATTAAAGATTAGAACAATTGTGAGAACACTATGAGTAATCAATTTTTTTTAAATAAAAAATTGATTTTGTAATATTTACCGAACAATATCTATAAAATCTATTATTCCTAATTTATATTTTTCTAAAAAGTTAAATTTGTAAACTGATTATATCAATAACTATACTTTTCGATACTTTATACTATTCATTATAATCTCGATAACTACTATTGTTTATTAATAATTTTATTTACCATGAGGTTAAACTATTTAGTCTGCCGACGTTTAAGCTGCCAGAATAATAGAAACACTGGTTCTACGGTGTGCATATTCATAGCGTATTATAGTTCGACCGTAAATTGGAGCGAATAATGGATGTGTTACAGCGGCACGTGTGTAGCTATCCGATACAGAATTATTCAACGCTTGTTAAACAGAGGCCAACATGATCGCTCGTGTGGTCGTAGAACAACCACGTGGAATTCTGACACGTTTAACGAAGTGTCGGAAATTTCGTTCAACACTATTTAATGCATATCGATTTTAAAAGATGAATTTACAACGCATTACGATACCCACACGTGCAAACTGCACAACTGAATTATTGAATAATCGATTATTATCAATCAATGGCATCGATATTTATATGCAGATTACCACATTCGCCACGTCATAAAACTTTGCATTAATCATCAGACTTGGCTTTATTTAATTGGATTTATTTCACGGTTAAATGCGCTGCTTTGTATGGAAATTTGTATTTTTACGAACGATCGGAAAAATTTGTAAATTTGATTTATTCATGCAGTTCTGTATTCCCATCTCGCCTCTCCTTTAATATTTCCTAATTCAAGTCGGAAATTTAGGGAGAGTCATTAAACTTAAATTAAGATTTCAGTCTCGCGGGTTCTCTTAATTGTAATTATATTACCCCTTTCGCTTTTTAATTGCGACAATTTTACGCCTTGAGTTTAAATGCAAAGATTGAACCGTCCCTTGCCAACTTCGATGTAGAGCTAACAGATTCTCGGCGTTATCCTCGCGCACTAGGGATTATTCATTCTCGTCATCGTGGTGGTTTTTGATTCCCGTCGACTCAAAACGTCCGGAAGCCGAATCCGTCCGAAGACAAATGGTACCGAGTAAGTCTCGCGATACATATTCATCTCAACCGAAGCTGCTCGACTCGGCGGCGCCGCCACCGCCACCGCCGCTTCGCCCCAACTTTTATTCGTTCTCCATACCCTGTTACGGTAGAAAACTTATCTCTGGGATGTATTTTTCGCAGCTCATGAAGTGGTTCGGAAGCGGTCGCCGCTCTTTTGTCTTCTAAACAGTCAATCTTTTTATTTTACTTTTGTGGCCGGAAATTATTTTGAAAGATTTTTTTATTATTTAGGTAATATAAGTTTTTATGTTAAAATCATTATTAGGATGACATAAAGAAGATAAAAACTGCAAGAATTAAGAATAATGTCGATTTCATGATCAAATTTACTGATGTCATTAATAGGCATTTTACTTTACATATATAGTGAATACATGATTTATTTAATCAATAATGATATACTACATTTATTTAGAATAATAAATTTAAAGTATTTTTAAAATCGAAATAATTTCCATAATATTTTATATGTAACTATAAATTTATAATCACGTGCGATTCATCTCTATGCAAGTTTCTGTTTGACGAACGCGATAGAAATAGTATATTTATGAAAATAAATGAGAATAATAATGTTGTTTGCGTACCCAGTTATTTGCACATTTATAGCCCAGGGCTTGCGATGACAGCAATGACTATCAACATCAAGGCAAGTAATCGACCTTGCTGACGTGTTACGTATAGGACACGAGTCATTGGGTGTGTTCTCGATACGTTCAAGGATCTTGATGCAACGTAGAGTCAATCTACCGCGACTATCGTCTATCGTGCTTTGCCACGTAATACACGTGAACGTGAATCGCCGTGTCGATTAGATTACCTCGAGATCCTGTCCGATATTAATCACATCCAAATAATTAAGGAATAAATCATGATACAGATAAGGTCAGAATATAATTACAAAATATTCCTGTTATAAATTTTAGTGGACAGTATAATTATTTGATTTTTTGCATGTTTCAAAAAATATTTAAATAAAATATTTAAAATATTTATAAAATAATTAAAGTATTTAAAAAACATTTAATTAAATTATTTATGCCTGTCTAAATAATAGTGTACGTTTTTCTGGGACGTTGCGTGTATATGAGTTTGGTAGTAGAAAAAGTAATAAAAAAATATTGAGGTTGTATACCGAAATGTACAGAGGTGTCTGAGAAAAGTACATAAAACGTCGCCAAGGGTATAAAATTTCTTTCCCTTGAAATGCTCGGATAAACAGGATGACAAAAAAAAAAATAAATGAGACCTCGCTAAATGACGGTCCGCATTTGCAACGCGCTATAATTATTTAACTGAACGAATCCTCCCCTCCGTCCATTGGACAATGCGCGCCAGTCCTCGCTGTTGCGAAATACTCTTCCTCATGATAAATTCCCGACGTAATTGAGCGCTGAGGGGGAAGCGAAAAAGTTTGGACGCGTACACGTCAGTGTTTTCCTACCGTCTCGCTGTTGAAAATGTTATAAACGAGAAAAGTGTTTAACGCATCAGTTGTCTTCCGTATTTTAATGGTTTTTATTTGAATCAGCAACTTTTGTGCAAACATTATTCGCATATATGCAATCGTTTGATTTTTAAATCGAAATATTATATTTATTGAAACCTGAGTATAGCTTCTAACATCTTTGTGTACTTTAGGCATATGATCGAAAAGCTATAAATGTATTTTATCATATACTTGCATCGGAATATGAGTATCGGAAAATATTCCTTCTAGTAAACTTTCTAGACCATCAAGTAGAGATAAAGTAAACGTACGTCAACGATGAGAGAAATGGAATTTTCTGATCTCTGGTATATGTATTTTATTTTTATACGTATGTATGTGCCCTCAGATGTCTAAGAATATTTGTTTAATGTGCCCTTAGATGTCTAAGAATATTTGTTTAATATTGCGACTAAATCCGGTTGATTTACCATTTTTTCGTTATAACGTTCATAATTTTTTATTTGTGATGTTATTATTCTGCACCAGGAAAAAATATTTAATCTGCGTTTATAGTTAGGGCCAAGATTGCCTTCAGGTTTACGTCAGGAGACGTCTGTTTAATTTTACAACGGATAGTACATTATCGGCGTAATTGGAAAGCCGGGGATAAACGAAAATTTCGTGTCAATCTGCGGGAGCGAAGAAAAGATGTTCTTAAAGATTCAGAAGCAGAATAATAGCTTGACGCCTTGTGTTTAATAAACGTAATACGAGCAAGGATAATAAATTCATTATTTTTAATCTGACGTTTAGATTTAGTGGTGAGAGCAAATATGGAAGATTCATTAAATCAAATAAAATGTTAAATATGAAATACACACACGCACATATATATTTAATGCTATATTAAATTAAACGTGATAATCTTGATTGCAGACGGAATTAAATTTTATGTATATTTCATCGTGTTTTCTGCACGCAAAATATTTTATTGCTATAATAAATATTTTATAGCAAAATTAGCATAAATGAAAAACGGGGATCTATAGCTGATCTATAGAATGGCACTTATGTCGAGTCTGCTTATGGTCAGTATAAAGTGGCGCACAGTAAACCCATCCAATTGTCCAAACCGACGATCCAGAAACAGATGCGTCCCAATACCGGCTGGATAGACACAATGTACGGATACATGGATGGTTGCTCAGGAATGATGTAATTGCACCGGCAAATGAAAGTTACGCGACTTGACTCGTGCGCGGTGCATCGCTTTCACACCGAGAAACGTACTTTTCGCATTTGCTCTTATATTTCTAAGCCATCAATGTGTTCTATCATATCAGGAGATCAGAAGGGTGTATGAAAGAGAGAAAGAGAGAGAGAGAGAGAGAGAGAGAGAGAGAGAGAGAGAGAGAGGGATTGCGATCGCGATATGTATCATTGATGGAAATTCCAAGAGCTAGGAGTCAGAAGTTATCGAATTCTGTTACATAAAACGGGAAGCAGTTTTGCACAAAGTGATATAGACAGAATTTTTGCAATTTAATGGAGAATACACTCGAATTCCTGTGTACGCATCGGCAATGAGAAGCGTGACATTTTGAATTTAAATTTTTCATGCGTGCCACATGCCGCGCGTATGTACAAAGTTTTGTCGTAAATCGCGACGTGTTTTACGGTGGGAGAGTTTGCGTGCGTAAATTAAGTTTAGACATTAATACCAAGTCAGTTGATATTTCACCGTTGATTTTAATCTTAGGCGAGCGCGCATGCTAATGGAAAGTTTTCTAATTCACTTTCGACGTCCGAAATTTTATCTCGCTCAACCCGAAAGAGCTACGAGCAAATGTATCACGTATATTGTTTGATCAATGAAGGGGCATTGCACGTTTAATTCACGTAGCGAAACTCGAACGCTTCTCGTGATCGATAACATTTGTTTTGGCGTTTCTGTAGCGTAGCAACGTAGAAACACAGTCGATACCTACTTGAAGTCATTGGACTTAGAATAAGTCTAAGGTATACATATCTATTCTGTGTTGACAGTTAAATTATAAATAAATATATAATAAATTTAAATTTATTATTAATCGTGCGGGCACATTTTAGATCAATAATGAAATACAATATATGGAGAAATAGATTGTTTTATTCCACAAATAAAACATGAAATTACTCTTTCCTCAAATTATACTAACGTCAGATTTGAAATTAGATTATTTTCTGTATAACTGTATTTATACATATTTTTAACTTTTAGGTAGAGTTATTATTATCTTTTTGTAGAATGATATGTGGACGAGTAAGAATTTGACGTGTGCATTACATTTCGCGAGAAAATGTGAAAATCACGGCGACAGTTGTATCTTCAGATGCATCATAAAATATATCCTTAACATCGACGGGCATTGATGCCGTGTGCAAGTCAATTTTCCACGGGTCGAGCGAGATTTAAATCAAAGACAGAATTATCCCGCGGGAATCGCCGTACCCAGGTGAATCGAATGGGCACTGCTCTCCTCGAAAGGACGTAGGGGAGTTCGAATCACGTCTGGGAACGGCTTTATGTCGATCGAGGCAAACATTCGAGAAGATTCACGATTTAGTTTGGCGGAAGTGATTGACCGGTACTAGTATACCTACGTGTGCCGCACTTTTCGAAAACGATCGTATTTTTCTTCCATTAAAAAAGAATTGCATTGATTCGCGATTACCTGTGTCAATAAAACTGTATACGGTTAAATGCACTCGTCATTTCTCTGTTGCTCGTCAGTTTTTCGGAAGAGGTCGGATATTGACAAGTATTTCGATTTTATTCGTCAAGAAATTAAACGATCAATTGGAGCGCTTCGCCGGAGAGCGTTTTGATTCGTTCGCTCGAGAGTCTGCGCGTGAGTTTCCCCGTGCCACTCGACGATGTAGATAGGTGCAAAGCTACAAGCGCGCGCGTGGTGCATCTCTTTCTCCTTCCCGTGGGCCGTGAGAAGGGTTATAAGTAGGACTGTAAGAGTCATAAATGGGAGCGGAACCGAGCTCTCGAGAGGCCTTCATTGCATGGCCAATGCCTTCGAGGTGGAAATAGTCGTGGCTGTGTAGAGCGAGATGGAGTAGAGAGAGAGTGCGCCATTGATCACGGCGTCCAGGTCGCATATGATCATCGACGCCGGGAAGAGTCGGCCGACTTACGGTCATTTAAATACAAAGCTACATTCATATAATCGTTGTATAGATAACCGTATTGCGGTAAATATCGCTTCTTTCTGTTGTACAGAGCGCGTGTCGAATAGAAACTTATTTACGCATAGAGCTCGCTTTCTATACCTAAAATATTCTATTTAATTTTAAAAAAAGCAAGATTTCATCTATAATCTTTGCATTATCTCTTTAATTTTAACTCTGTAAAACGTTTTAAATTTTCACTTTTAATCAGAAAAGCATTAAAACAATCGACAACAATTACTTTCTAAATTTTCTGGAGTGATTTTTCACTCTTTTGAATCTCACTTCAAAAGAGTGAAAATACTATCACTCAAGTGGCCGAGTGGCAGTATTCTCAATCTTTTGAGAAGTGAGATTCACTCCAGAAAATTTAGAGAGTAAGTCGCAATTTTTAGATTTGTTCTTTGATTTAGGCGTTGAATTTAAATTTTAGATTTTTAATTAAAAAAAAGTTAAGTTGAAATGAAAATTATCAAGTTTCTAGGGTTTTGATGAGACTATTGTTGCAGTTTCAAACTGACGTTGTCCCGAGACACATTGATCAGACGAATTTATACGCTACGCGCGTGCTGGAAAATTTCTTGCCTAAAGTATTCGAAGGAAAGAGAGGCGGCGGACTCTTAACACCGAACCTAGGAAATTCGTTTTCAACGGCGGGCATGGTCAGGTGGTAGGGCGAGCGTCATGAATACAAATCCGAATACAAATACCGAGAGAGTTGTATAGCCGAACGGATATAGCTGCGACGACTTCCTGCAGCTGAAACGCGGCTCTCCCATCCGCCCACGGAAGGAAGGGCTTTCCATCGAACTCGTTAGCGCGTCAACGATCAGCGGCGACGTCGCGCTATCTGCGTAATACGATCATAACAATGCGGCTGATCCCGTTCCTGGCAATCTTTGAGGAAGGGTTTTACGAGTTACCTAGCACTATATAGTATAGGTATGTGCGCCAACTCGTTGTCGGCAGCAAGAAATCCTTTGAGAAAAGCGGATTAATCAGTTCGCGTTCAAATAATTCTCGTGATTCGAGAGCAATTCCACTTCATCGTGAGGCGATGACTTGGTCTTGTAAATCCATTTACGTGAGAATAATGCATAATCTGCGAAAGTTGGCGCTCACCAGAGTCAGAATTTTCCCTCTCGCGAGCGATTTTTCAACACACGCGCAATGTATTTCGAAAGAAAATTTAAAAGTAGAAATTATACACGAAAAGAACGATTTTGTTGAAAGGTCTAAAAATTTTGCTGAAAATAAATCTGAAAATAATTTTTTGTTGAATCATCAAAATAATTTGTTGGAATGTTAAAACTGATAAGTATTGCTATAAAACATTTTGATATTCTAGCAATTATTTTGACTTTCGCACAAAATTATTTTGATTACTGAACAAACATTATTTTTAGATCTGGATTCAGCAAAATTGTTCTTTTCGTTTAGCTACTAGAAATTTCTGCTGAAATTTTTACCCAGAACGTAACTAATGACCTAAAATAAATTACTGAAACATTTTAGTTTGCAAAATAAAACGCCATGAGAAATTGGAATCTCTAATTAGGATTTCTAATTAGATTTCGTAAGAGACGTATCACTTCTGAATTTCATTGTGAAAACGTTTCCCATATTATATATAAGTGTTCGAGAGAGAGAGAGAGAGAGAGAGAGAGAGAGAGAAATATTTGCGTTATATTGTAACATATCTGGCAGCGCTCGAATAAATTTGCCCACCCATGCGCGCATACGTAATCTCCTAAACGATCGCCGATTTCTCGCGTCGGTCGAGCCGAATGTCGTCGACACCGCGAATTTGCGCTCTCGATCTCCGTCGTTGTCGTTCGCGACGATGATGGATGCCGTGATTCGCGCTCGCTTACCTCCGCTTACCGAAACGCTGACGACGCGCCTCTCGTCGCGCGGTGATTTATCGCGAGGCTGCCAGGAAGCGAAGCGACGACGTTAAAAATGCACGCGAGGGCTCTCCTTTCGACCTGCATCATCGCCGCAGCGCGCGAATCGTAATTCCGTATTTCCGCGTTCGTGAAGCGCTGCCGTACGTCGTCGTCGTCGCAACCGCGTCATTAGTAATTTACGGGTTTAGCGTATATACGCGCGCATACAACCGACGACGGCGGCGGCGGCGGCGGCGCGGTTCCTCGCACAAGGGGCCCTTTTTATCACCCCTCGGCTCCTGTGACACTAGCCAGGTCAGCGCGTCGACACGCCAGACGCTCCGCAGGAATCCGTCTCACCGTGCATCCCGACGAGACTTTGCGAGCGCAGCGAAAGAACGACGCACGGATGAGAGGGGGCGGGAGAGGGAGAGACAAGGCTTGCACTGTGTGCGCTCGGCTTCCAATTGGTCCGCTAATGGCATGTGAAACGTATGTACGTCTTCGTGGTAATGCGGCAGACGGTGCGCGATTCTCGATGCTGTTGACCTTTGCCTTTGCGGGGTACAT
>NW_012026814.1:893893-995395 GCF_000956235.1 Wasmannia auropunctata
GAGGAGGAGGAGGAGGACGGCGCACTATTATTATCCGAAATGCAACACGGTCGCTCTATTATCGCGCGTCCGCGTAATCTGCGTCGCGCGCGCAACGCGATAATCACTTCCGGGATAATTTATGCCCCGCGCGCGGACGGGACTTTTCTTCTTTTTTTTTTCTATTTCCTCCTCGCCTGCGAGAACAACAGCCGACGACGGCGGCGGCGGCGGCGGCGCGGTTCCTCGCACAAGGGGCCCTTTTTATCACCCCTCGGCTCCTGTGACACTAGCCAGGTCAGCGCGTCGACACGCCAGACGCTCCGCAGGAATCCGTCTCACCGTGCATCCCGACGAGACTTTGCGAGCGCAGCGAAAGAACGACGCACGGATGAGAGGGGGCGGGAGAGGGAGAGACAAGGCTTGCACTGTGTGCGCTCGGCTTCCAATTGGTCCGCTAATGGCATGTGAAACGTATGTACGTCTTCGTGGTAATGCGGCAGACGGTGCGCGATTCTCGATGCTGTTGACCTTTGCCTTTGCGGGGTACATTCTTCAGTTTTTATAAATTTGTCGATTAAATATGAAGTAATTACGTCGGTGAAATAATTACTGATTGTGTAAAAATTATGAGGATTCCGTAAGATTTTTATTAAAACTTTATTAATGTGATGCATTAAGAAATGAAATTTTACTGCAAAAAAAAAACAAATTCTTGAACAATATTTTTATATAATTTTGAGATATCTTTTATAACGCGCACATATATATGTGTGTGTGTGTGTGTCACATAATTATTTATCATGTTTCGATATATATCTTTATATTTGACATATCTTTTAATACGTAATTTTTGTGTGCGTACAGAAACGGAAAAAAGAAAAGGACTACAACCTTTGAAACAATTATGGTTCTGAAATTAGATAACGTTGCATTGTCATTATAGCATTATCTCAAGATATTTAATTACAGCGAATTTTTTTGCGATAATTCACAAAGGTTAGTTATTTTCCAAGCGCACATCGGACGTTTTTTTCATGTACTGTTACGGACGTAATGATAACTTATACATCGACAATGCCCGCGCGAAAGTTCGAGTCGCAGAGTCGAGTTCCGTCGCGCCGTCTCCGATGGGACCGTGCATTACTTTTCACGAGATAAAAAACAATCATATATCCGTATAAAGTTTCGCTATTCTCAACCGCATTTTATTGTGTCGGAAGAAAGCATTACGCTTTGGCGCAACCGCTAAAACAACGGGCGTTTGTTATTTAAAGTACATCCATCGTTGCTCACGAGCATAACTGGAGTTAGTCTCTGCTCATTGTAAATCCAATTTAAGAAATCCGTAGCTTCATTATTAATTCCTCTCAATTCCGCGTCGTATAAGTCTTTTGATTATATCGTCATAATGAATTGGATCAACCAAGAAGTATACAACGCGCGAGTTTGGGAAATAATTCTCCAACTTTTGTTAACTTGGATATTACTCTGCTTTTTTTCTGACATACAAACTTTTCGTATCGTTATATTTAGAGGTAAAGCAATCGAAAAAAATAAAACTCATGAAATGCGAATTACACTTAATTTAATATTATATTGTTGCTTTTATTGCGGAAACACGAACAATCTCGACAGTTTATTCAGCGAAAAATATTATTAATCATCGTGGTATGTGCGTGTTTGCTGATGAGGAATATAATGCGTGTCAGCGAATAATAGTTATCTCTCTATCGTAGCGTTTCTAATTATTCCGTGTAGCTTTAATTACGTGCATTTTAGATTTATTTTCTCTTTATTTGCACAATTTATTCTTGTCCTTTTTATTTACAGTAAAACAATTTTTTATTATTTTATTAATAGCTTGATAAAATTATGTGTTCTACGATCTCTCGGCATAAATGAGAGATGAATAACAAAGAAAGAAAATTTATTTACTGAGTATGAGAACTTTTTCTTTTTTTTTTTTTTACGATTAGAATTACTCGATGACTATACATGCGAGTGTGGAAGTTGTATATAAGGACACTTTCTGCGTTGAATCCTGAGCTTTCTGACTCGCTAGAGTTACCACAAAGTTTCTCGGCTAATGACAAAATAAATTTGTTGTGAGAAACCAGGCTTGCGAGGTAAATACACAATGTTGAAAAGTTCAATCTGTACGGAAGCTCAATATCTCTTCGAAAGAGTTTGAGCATTTGATCCATTGTATATGCATTTGTTACAAAACTTTCCTGGTGGTGAATTGTTTAACCTGTGTACAGAAAAGAGAGAGAGAGAGAGAAAAAAAGAAATTGAGGCGTCATTGTGCGAATAAAATTTGCCAACGGATTTTCATAATTTCTTCTTTTGCTTACTGCACTGTGAAAATTGTTCATAAAGAGAATTAAATTCCATGGAAGCCAGTCTATCCCTAAAGAAAACTTTTTCTCTCTCATTCTGTTTTCCTCTCTCTTTTTCTCGACGAGGTAAACACTAAAGTGTGCTTTTTTTCACAAAAAGTCGGCGTTTTGTTTCCTGAAAGCGACACGTAGAATGCTGTAAAGGAAAGCGATTCGATATAGTGTAGAAATGAATAAGACAGATTGCGACGTGCGAAACAGTTACGTTTGAACATGGGTGAAGGACGTGAATTGCTTTAGAAATCTGAATCATATATAAAGTAAAAATGCTCGAGGAGATGTCAGTTATTTATCGTTTTAATTAGAATAAATTTCTCTGTGACATTTATGATTATATGGCATTGTATCGTACGGCATTATTCGCGACGATAGTTTTTCTCTTGCTATCTTTATCATTTGTTCTAATCGATGCTCATATGCAAATTTTTGCAGACTCGTTTTTAGATAATCAGAAAAAGTTTGACTCACTTGCGTTCAAGAATATTTTATTGCGAGGAAGATCATTATTTTTCATTTTACACCCTACTTATTCGGTGCATTAAAAGCATGCTACAAGAACCGAGAACCGAGATCCATTATCAAAAGTTATATAAGTGTAACACAAGTTATATAAGAGCAACACTACGGAAGTTTCTCTCGCAGATTTTACAAATTTTCCCTTGTTCCTATTTTCTTGAAGCACGGTTGATTGTAATGGATCTTTGTATGAAGACTTTGCAGCATGTGCACACGCCTTTGATATCGAAAAGGTTAAGCCGCGTTTTGTGGTGGATTACTGGCTAAGAGCCAAAGTATACTTGGGAGCAACGCAAAGCAGCAGCAGCAGTCCCGATTTTCTTGATCCTTTGCTTCATTTTTATGGAGCCGGGGTGCTTTGACAGCGAGGCGGCGGAATAACGCCTTTACCCGATTTTCCGTTGGAGTCTCTAGGATCCGTTTTATCTGTGTGTGATACGCGCTACAAAATATTCCGTCATTAAATCGCGGAACTGAGCCTCGACCGAAATACCAGGGAGGCAACTTAAATCCTCTTTTGATGAACGCGACGGAAAAATACATATACAATAGCGCGCTGACAAGAAAGCTCGACAGATTATTTATAAAATACGACGGAACTGGGAGATGTCTAATCTCGCGCGGAATTTAACGGAATAACTTTCTACGTTTTTATAGATTTTTTTTTCAATCTTAAGAAAAACATCTCTACAAAGTATAAAAAAAGAAAATTGTAAACTGTCCGTGTTATTTAATTCCGCCGAAAGTAGCTTGGGAGCTTAGGAGTATCCTTCAATTCAAGACAAGAATGTTTTAAATATTTAAAGGTTATTTAACAAGCCTTCCCTAAATCTTGAAAATATTTCTTTTAAATTTATTTAATTTAAAATTGTTTAATTAAAAATTTTAAAAGATCAAATCTTTGACACAGTGACTTTTCTTTTACAAGGATTGCTCTGCATAATTTAAAAAGGCTAGCAAAGAAATTATACTTCTAAATAAAGACAATAGAAAATAATGTCAAAATTTCTTTTATTAAAAAAGTATCTTTAGCTTTAGAATTTTTTATTATATTATATAATATTTTTAAAAATATATACTAACACTAAGTTTAACTACACAACAAATTTTAAGTTTTAAGAAAAAAGAAACGTTGATTAGCTTAAATATAAAAATCATATGTATTCATCATAAGCATTCTTTTTGATTTATTCTTAAAAAAATAGTTATTTATGTAAATATATAATTATATTTTGTTGCAAGTTATCAAAACTTGTATGTGTGCTAAATATCATCTCTAATCTAAGATTTAAATAAAGAGTGGCCTAAAGGATTTTCCCTTCGAGCGTGCGGCATGCGAGTCGACGCGCTGCGTCGCGACGCAGGATGGATTTAATCACACGCGAGACAACGGGCGACGTCGCACATGTCGGCGCCACGACGCGGAGAGGATTGGCCTTAATAGCAAGACGCTTAAGCGCTTAACACGCCTACTGAGGTCGTGCTCGTGAATAACCCTAATATCGATACGCGAACGCTTATCGATCGAAAGTTTATTCGCACGAGATATTCCGGGAAATATCGAATCTTCCGCATCGTGCTTGCATGCTACATTGATCGCTATCGTTTGCTCGCTATCGTTTTGCGTGAAACAATTGGAAACTATATCGTTATCTATATTGAAAGTTCAGTAACAGAAATAGAAAATGTTTTTGAAAAATGTATTTGGAGCGTGCTCGCAGAAATTTTAGCTTATAGCTTTCAATCAAGTAGAAAATGATGTACAATGTATGAGATATACGTAACGATTATCTTGTCGTCAGATGTTATCGGATAGGAACGGGGTGACAAATGCTTTATACTCCGACGTATCGCAGTTATAGTAGCCTGTTGACTTCTCTTTTTTTTCCTTCGGCAATTTGTCCACGGGGTAGTTTAAGCGGATACGAAGTTCATTTTCTCCGTCGGTGGATCTATATACGCGCATGGAAAAGTGCGGGGTACGACGGTAATTTGTGCTTCACGGTGAAATATATTGGGCCCTTTTGCCGGCAGTACGCTAGCGTACGGGAAATAAAGTGAGGACGCATACTGAAAGGCAACTTCATGCATTTAAATGCGCTCCGAGGGTTTAGAGCGCCCTGAAAATTAGTGGTTAAATTGAAGGTCGTTAGAGTTTTACTCTAGCAAAAGCGTGAAGATTAAATGGAAGCGCATTATCCGCCTCTGCGAAGTCTCGGCTCATATTGTCGGGCGCACGGAATACTAACTTTCTTATTTATTAGATAAAATTACTTTCAAAAATTACACATGTAAATTTCGCAAAATTTATGCATAAGTGTCATGCTGGTTACTTTTAATGTAATAAACTTTTTCTATTTATGTTTGTCGAGTAAAAACGAGAGATTTACCCTTACGCGCATGAAAAGTACGTTTATTACATAAATATTTAATAAAACATTTCTCATTAATTCACTTTCCACACGATGACGAAAATTTAATATTTTAAAAATTTAAATATGTTATAACGGAAAATTGGTATATTTATGTGAGATGAAATAGATATTTCTTTTCTCTGCGATGTGTGAGAGAGAAATATTTATTAAAAAATTGTTTAGCGCGCCAATTTTTTGTTCACTCTATTTTCTCGTTTAAAGAAAACTTATCGGATTATATAGGATTAAATCTTTCAGAACATCTTGCGTTATATTATTTTCGGCATATGGATAAAAGTCATATCTAGTGGACCGCTATTAAACCCAATAAATGTGACTGGTGGATTATCGCGTGGCTGATCCGCCGCTAACCAAAATTTCATTTCGGCGGCGTATATATGTACCAGTATCAAGCTCTGCGCGCGTCAGTTCGCGTTTATAATTAAATTTCGCACGTGTACCATCTTCTGTTGTTGTTATAACTGCGCGGACGCGCGCGTGGCGGTAGCTCTCCCATTCGGGACGCCAAATGAACTCGTTAGACGGTGGAGATGTGTGCGCCACAGATATATATCAGCACATGTGCGCTGATAAATTGCACCCGCGTTCGGGCCGATGTGTTGTCGAAATTTCATATGCGGCAAAAACTGCTGTCGTATCGGTAGCGGAAACCGGTGGTGTCGCATTAAGGCCGCCGCGATGTACATAACGGAATGCAATTAGTGGAACAAGTACGGCGCGAATTGTCGCTTTTATCGCGCTCCAACACAGCGCGTTTGTTAAAACGTTCGTTCGAATTTCCGTTCACTTAGCGAATTTAGGCAGAGTACATTGTTCGTAACAGTCGTTTATTTGCCGGCTCCGATTTAATTATCGCGGTGCACTGATTAGGAAATAAACGATTCTCGATTGGTTGTGCAGAGCGCTCTTCTCGATGCTCAACCTCGTATTAATGCATAAGTTGAGATATATGTATAGGTATGCATAGTAAAGTATTTTACGTTACACATTCAATGGAAACGTTTTTTTTTATCTGCATTGTAAGAAAAAAAAGTTAAATTAAAAGAATATTTCTTGATTCAACTACACGGCGGTTATGAGCTGTCAAACAATTTGTTGTCAATTTAACAAAATACTTGTTAATTTATAAAAAAATCATGTTAATGTTGTTGATGTATACTTTAACTAAAAAATATATTGAACTAAAGAAAAGCTGTCAAAACGCATATAGTTATAGCAATAACTTTTTTTTTAACGTATTATCGCTCGATAGCACTAACAATAGAAAACAAATAAAAACGGCCAGTTCGTGCAGAAACGGTTATATAAAATAATGTATTTATTACAACTTTTTTTCTCAGTGTGTACACTGCACACACATGTTGTGTGTAGATATGTATAATTTTTATCTAACGAATAAATTTTACATACTTTTGTATTTTCAAATATATATCTATGATATGTTTAAATCGATTGGATATTTTGTTATTGTAATAGACAACATTTCTTCATATGAATAAAACTATTTACAGATACGTGCATTAAAAGTATGTTCAGGAGACATGAAATCTTTACGAAATCATTTATCATTCTCGGCGTATTCGCGTCTCGTACATTTTTGAAGAAAATATTGCACCGTCACCATAACACGGGATAAAAAGTGCACCTGCGTCTTCGCATATGGGACGCATGACACATAAGATTATGCTTGTTCAAAACGGGACTAGTCATAGAACGGCTAGTAAATGCTGAGTGTATATATGCATTTATATGTACATACAGCTTGAAATAATGGTATTTGTCATATTATATTCCTCGGGAGGACGGAAAAAAAAATGAATGGTATTCATTTTTTTCTATTTTTTTCGACTCACAATCAGTCGAGTTTATTTCACGTAATTCAAACGTTATCAGAGATTTTCTTTTTCGATGACTCATGTCTGGGAAGAGAGATAGCTGTAAATGCGATACTGCGAAATCATATTTTACGTGAAACGTGACCAGCTGATGGTCGGACGATACAGTTATTTAACCCACCACTAGTTTCTAAAGTTTCTCACGTGCACGTAAATTTTCTCGTGAGGGGAGAAATTTTCGAACGCATGTTATGCGTTATAAATCATTACCAGGTATGTTGCTGAAAATGCGCATATTTGATAAATATCTGCATCGAAGGAAAATGGAATAAATATTAATTTACGACTAGATAAAATAATCTGAATATTTTTGAAATAAAAACAAATTAATTATTTGCGAAAAACAATTCGCTATGTATAGGAAAGTCAATATATTGCCTACATAGATGTAACATAAACTTATAACTAAAAGGGTTTTTATTTCATTTTTTAAATATCTATAAATTGTTTGAGAGAGATTACCGAGGGGTCAACCACTACTAAAAAAATATACAGTGATTGCCAATTATGGCAATACAATACACTTTATCGCTAGTGTTGCTATTGTATTGCTTTCGTATTGTGAGTAATATTGCCATCTGTTATCTCATGTACTGCCACCTATTGCACAATATTGCCAAGTATTGCTAATGTATTGCTCGAGATATTGCTATGTATTGATAGCGTATTGATTGCTAGTATTGTATTGCTGCAATACTAGCAATATATTTCTAAAAAAATGTACACCGATTCCCATAGTGGTTGATCCCTCGGAGATTACATTCATTCGAGATATTTGATATCTACATACGCGTGCGATTCATTTATATTCTACGGTAGTTCCATGGATTTTTCAAGGAGACGATTGTATGAGTATTCTTCGTTGTATAAAATATTCGACTACATCCACGTGCGTTAGACGACGGAAGAATTTGCGCGGATTTTTAATTTCCACAAGATAAAGAGCGGAACATGTTTAAATTCTGACCGCGTAACATCGATGTTAATGTCACTGCCGTGTGTCGAGTGTCACAATAAAATTCTCGAGCATTTAGAGATTTAGTTCTGTGTAAACGTAGTCCTTTCGAATCGAGTATATTTTACGATTTAATGTAAGAGATGAATTTGTAAGATCTGTAAAATTAACTTCCTATTTATTTTTATCTTTTTTTAAAATATGTGTCAAATTTTTTTATCGAAAAATCTGAAAGTTTGTTACAATGTAAACAAATTTGAAGCTTATCTAATAAGTTATCAAGTTAACGTAAGCGCGCGAATGCCCTTTAAAGTTTTTGAATCGCCATTTTATTATTCTCCGTAAAAGACTACTTAAAGACTAGAAAAGAAACTTAAAGGAATTTAGTTCCAAAAAGAGAGAATACTTAAATTTTTATTGGTTGTGCTATAGGATAAACGATCTTCCTAGATATATTCATGACGTAACATAAATGAACAGCTGTGGTAAAATTTAACTTGCCCCTGGTAACATAATTTAGATAGTAAACAATTGGCCATGTTTGGAGAAACAATGCAAATATTGCTTCGGGGGATCCATTCGAGTAATCGTGCGTGTTTTGTTTTTGTCGCGGTAGCTCTCTAACGAGAAAGTCCACGGCCAATAATTGGTTGAACTTCATCGGTAAAGGTAGAAAATTGTAGCGATAAAAATTGCGCGTTGCAACACGTCCAGTGGATTATGCCTGCCGGGCATGTATGTATGAATGGTACACGGTGCATCATCGACAATGCGCCGACGATGCGGCGGAATGCAACTGCACAGATCGCTGCGGAATGCGGTTGTTCGGGGTGGCGGTATTTCTGCGTGGGAATACGAAGATCGAATCGCAACAACATTTCGCGCGTTGTGAAGTTCTGTTAACAAATTTTTTTTCTCCTTAAGTGGAAAAACTTTGTCGCACACGAGGGAAAGGGTTATCGGATTGTAAAAATATATCACGTTATTTCATCGATTTATAGCCAGCCTAGTTTCATATTCGGCCTAGTTTTACATATTAAAACATATAAAACTGTCACTATTATTAAAAAACTATAACTAATTAATTAATTAATTAATTAATTGAGAACTATGAATAATGAATTTTTAAAGAGCTTTGATAATTGTGAAACTGTTTCATACTAAACTGATACTAAGCGTCTGTTGTGAATATCTCTACAAATAACGGAGTGTGCAAACTCGTTCGAGTGATTTATGTTTGTTATCGATGCAACGTTTTCTCATCCTCGAGCTAGATCTAGATAATTTGCTTGCACACAATCGCGCACGCTTGCCAGCGCCGGCGGTTGGCCATAATTTTAGGAAAGTTCGATCATACTGCGATCGGCCGACTTCTGATCCCCGATTAAATTACACTGCTTGTGAACTGGTAGAGTACTCATATTTTATCGTGGCAACCTAGATGCCTTTTTTTGCCGTCGTACTGAAGTTTTGCACTTAGCGAATCGTGCAGCGAATTTCGCTCAACTTTTTGTATGAATTAGATATAAGTTGCCACTTTTTCAGCTTCGTGGACGGCCGTGGTGTTCTGAATATATCGAACGATATCGATGAAACGTGAATTTCTCGAGTTTCTACAAAATGAGCAACAATATTTGTTCAAATATATTTTCTGAGATAAATTGCATTTTCGTATTAATCAATGATTAATAATTTCTGTTATATTAGTCAATGAATTGAAAAGACAAATAGATAAAGGCACACGGAAAGAACAATTTTGCTGAATCCAGATCTGAAAATAATTTTTGTTTAATAATCAAAATTATTTTGTGCGAAAGTCAAAATGATTGCTAGAATATCAAAACGTTTTATAGCAATACTTATCAGCTTCAACATTCCAACAAATTATTTTGATGATTCAATAAAAAATTATTTTCAGATCTGTTTTTAGCAAAATTTTTAGGTCTTTCAACAAAATCGTTCTTTCCGTGCATAATTTAATATTTTCAGCAATTTTTTTTATTAATTTTGAAATTTTTTAATACAAATTCGTTTTTTTAGCATTAATAAATAATCTCTATAAAAATTATAAGGTTCGTTTAAAATGTCAATATTTAAAACATTTATTAATCGTATTTCAAACATTTATATATTTAGTGTTTGTTTAAATGCTTATATATATGATAAATATGAAAATACGTGAATTTTGTAGAAAGTGTAATGAAACATGACACTCTATCGAGATAAAATTTATTTTGAATTTATATTTACTAACTGATATTAATGAATTAACATGTTTGTACTTATTTTGATAATGGAGAAATTAATGCCAAAACGACTCTCGCGGATATCAAAAGAGACATTACTCACTGAATTAAAACTCATGCGTAGCAGCGCACGTAGTCGAAACGTGTATAAATATTTGTAACGACCGATTCGTTACACTTTATCGTTAACGGGAGAGACATTTTTTCTTCATCACGTCGACTGGACCGAACCCGCGTTAAAATCTGCAATAAAAGTGCGGGCAAATAGAAGAACTTTCACGACGGAGCGTTAGTGGCGAGCTACGCTGTCGTTAATTTCGTCGTGAGTCATGAATCGTCGCGCTTATTGCTGTGCGGCGTACGCGATAGCCCGATCGCCGGATTAAAATTAAAACGAAATAGGACGCATCCGCCGGCCTGATTCACAGCGAGAGATAGGTCGCAAATTGCTGCACGTCCTTGGCAGGTGTACGCCCGTGAACTTTCATCACGGACGAAACGCCTCTCCGGGAGCTATCAGGGCATTAAATTGTAAATCGATGAAAGTCGATCGGTTTAGCCGATATATATGTACGAATAAATGGCTTGTTAAAAGTAATTAACGCGTCTTCATCATCGCGAATGTCGGTCGAGCTTATCTATGTGTAATTTATGAGAATAACGAATGATTTTAAGTGTATCATTTATCAACGAACGTGATTCGTATAGCGAGAGGATTATTGATTAATTAGCGATTTATTTTTGTTAACGTCTGTCACTAAGCATTGCTGTAATGCGGTAAGAAGCTTATAGATGGTGGACGCACTCCAATTAAAAATTTAAAAATATTCAGATTTACGAAGTGCCCCAATTTTTAATTACGATTTTTTTTACCTCTCATAGCCAATATATGTTGAGATTTTATTATACAATAAAAATAAATACGTAATTAATTCGTGAAAAATCATGCTCGGACTAATATCGGTAAATTGCAGTTTTTACAATATTTTCATATAAGAACAAACATTATAATGATAATTATAATAATTTCACCCTGGAATAATTATCCTCTTCTCTTGTTATATAACGAGCATCGCAATGAGAATATGACGAAAAGCATAGATATTCATGAACAACATGTAAAAAGGAAGATAAATTAAACAAATAGTGAAGAATTTTTCAAGAAAAATCTATATTATTGCAATTTTTTTCTTGATATAGGCACACTACATAGTTCATTACGAAGGCTCAACAAATTATGTCATATTCTTTGTAGTATGTGGAACACAAGACGTAAACCTAGTAGAGAGTGTCAGATTTATGGCTAAAATAAATCGTTCTGTTTGTCGTTTCGCTTCTTCTTTGGAAAGATTTACTGCTTCTGAATTTTCGCATGACCATATTCTCTTCGGTGTTGTACAAACTCAATTGTGTAGTCTACATTAGAAAAATTTTTCGATATAGTAGATCCAATATCACGCTTCTAACAAAATATAGCGATCAATGAACGGATTATGAGTATAATTATTTCTCGCGAAAATATCGCGCGATAAATTTAATGACTTTAAAAATGATCAAAGGTGAAGAAGCGAATAGAAAATATTAGACTGTCGGATGCCAGTGAAAAAAGTATAGATATTTGTTGGTCTATGCGATAAATAAGATTTTTTCATGACACACTAATGATGTTGACGTTTTAAAACGTTGAAATAAAATTACAGCTCCTGACTAAATTCTCATTCCGGACCGCAACTATGGTTATTTATCAGCTTGTCGTACCGATTCATCAGTGGTCGCAGTAAGTACAGGCTCTTTGCGAAATTACCATAAACTAGAAGGTCACAATAATTTAAACGGCTTAATCAAATACAGCAATCTCATTCTACTGCACCAAATTATAACTGTCTAAATTATAGTTATATTATAGGTTATATTATTGATGATAAACTATATAAATAGCTCTGTATAATTAATTTAGAAAGAGAAAAAAATTTCTTACGTTTTTATTATAAATTTCTTTAATCTTAAAATTTCATTTTATTTAAATAATTTTTATACTGGTGACATAAGATTGGCAATCAAGTAAACGCTAGGATCCGATGATACCTTTATCTATAGTTTTATCTATAGTCAACCGTCGCGTCGTGCATTCTTTGAGAATTCGAATAAATGCTTATTAAGAAGCTGTAACGTCGCGTAAGCTGATATCTTGAATGGAAAGATAAGACTTTTGGTATCGGAATTTCTTCTTATTCTTACGCAGTCAGAATTTCTATTCGGTACGATAGCCCGTGACTCAACAGGATGGCATGAAAACGAAATACGTCATTCTTAGATGCACACACGGTGGGAGGTCGGTTGCTTGAGCCTAAGATGTGATATTTCGTTTTGCGCTTGTTAAACAGACAAAATTTTTTTAGACTTGTAAATTCTTTAAAAAAATGTTACCTCTATTTTGGAGAATATATTACAGAAAAATTTGACATGAGCAATAAATTATTTTATATAATACTTTTATTAATTCCAAATACTATTTCTCACGTTTATTCAATTTTAAAATAAACATTGTAGAGTAAAAAATTATTTTTCCATTTTTTTTAGACTTTTGTAAAAAAGATTTTTACTGCAAAGAGAGAGAGTTAATTTGAGAATTACTTTAAGTAGATGTGCGTTTACAGCTACGGAATTAAAACAGTATATGTTCAAGTTGCACATTACTGCAATAATATCTGTGTTTTTAGTAAATGGTAGGTCTCTTATAAGTAAAAAGTGAGATTATACTGGAGCATTTTAATTGTCTCATTATTTTTGCGGATATGCTTATGTATATATTTATAAATATGTTCCATTATTCATGTCAAATTGGATTGCAGTCACAAATATATGAGAAGATATTCATGAAATTAATGTATTTTAAATATTAATAGTTAATTTAAATGCTTTTGTTTTAATGTAAAGGCACGTATAATTTTAAACAAGTAAAAATTAAAGGATTTAAGCGAAATTTTGAAATGTAACTAGAGCAGAGTTATAAGTCTCGAGATTTTATTACATATCCGTATATTTAGTACGAATAATCGTAGTTATGAAAAAAATTAAATAAATTTGTACTAAAGGAAGGATCGAGAGACACGATGACAAGACTAATTAGATTTCTTAAACTCGACGTAGGTAATATTCAATGATTTACAAGGGATGTAATTTTGGCAGAATATTTTGACAACTGCTTAATAACAAGCTTACCTTGTTAAGATTGCTCATACGCCTCGACGCTTCGGGTGTCACTCAATTATGTTATTGACTTTTGGATTAACGTTCTGCACTCTCGGCCGTACATCTGATAGACGAGAATAACAAACAGCGTGGAAAAAGATCGCGTAGAAAAAAAATTATCTGGAAGCCGCATCGCGAATAGAGGTGCAGAAACGACCGGCCCCCGAAGGGGTGGTGTTTGCGTGCCTCGCGTAGATAACGCCGAGTATATTCAAACGCACTCTCGCACTCCCGTGTTCGTTCGATCAGGAAGTAGAAGCCGAAGAAGGCGGCGGGTTGTGCGGTGGTTAGCTATGTTCGCTGCTGCACGCGATCCTTGCAACGTATAAGCCGCGCCGCTTGCATTCTCGCCTGCAGCACATAAGGCGGAACGTATTATCCATTGTAATCGCGTTTCGCAAGTTTCCACCCTCGAATCCTCGACGAACCGGGCGGCGGGGATAGGACGAGCCGCCGGGAGAAGCGGCGATTTATTTAGAGCAGATAAGTGTCTGATTCCGCGCGCTATCCCGCACGGTAGATTTACCGCGGCCCTCAACCAACATCTCACACGTGTAACAGTGCTGAGCATGCAGTGCGAGCGCGTATTAACTGTGGTTCGCCGAATCACTGTTTTATTGAGCTCCTTTGGATTGATTCGCTGACGTTGTAATCGCGCAAATATTTTCTTGAATATTCGTATTAAACGTCGTAGAATCGTATATAAACTGCCTCGATGCGTCTTTATTCACACTGGAAACTGGTATTGAGTTATATCTGAATTTTATTCACAGTTCTATCTGTGTGCGATGTGCAAATAATATTATTAAATTTAGATTTTTTTTTGAAATATCAAAATTGGGAGCATTTGGGAAAAATCGAAGAGTTTACATAAAAAATGAGATAGCCGTAATTTGTAAAACCTAATTTAGATATGATCTCTCAGTTAAGGTAGGTTTTACAAATTACAGTTATCTCATTTTTGCGTCGAATTTACTAATTATTTTTAGTTAAACATTTTTTTTAAAGATTACAGCTAAAAAATTAGACGCCGTATATTCAAATGTACTATTTCTGTCTTTGAAGATCATTTTATTGCTATCTCTAATTCGAAGATGATCGTCATCATCGATGCATCTCGAATGCATCGCATATGCATTGTCGTGTCGTCGCGGCTGAGAATAACATCGAGACGATAATCGAGTCGATATAGCCACGAAATGTTACTCATAGTGCTGACGCAACTGCCGATGTCAAGGCAACACTCGATGCAACTGAAGGACCCGTACGGTCTATGCTAATATAATAAACGAACTGTTCGTGTAGCGTTACGAGATGCTGTGCAGTCGAGAATCGAGGGTGCTTAACTACGTAAAAGAAGCAAAGGAGTTACAAAATAGAATCGCATTAATCTGTGTTTTCATTGCAAACTCCCGTCATTTTAATTTGCAAAGACAAATCCCGAATTAATTTAGGCAGAGTTAAATTATATATATTAAATTATATCAAATATCTTGTTCTTCCCTTTAAATATCGAAATGGAATTACGTGTAGCAGTATAAGCCAATTTATCTAAAATTTGGTACTGCGTGGGACGCCACTTTAGGGCCATGGCGATATAGATTTGTTCTCTTAACAGTAGTGATTTAATCTCGTTTAAGCCGCGATCTGTCAAACGCTGGGATACATTACAGTACCATTTTGATAGAATCTGTCATAAATCTCGTTAAGCTCATCATCCTTTGCCATGTGAACGCGCACTTGGGCACGTAATGAACGATTACGCTCACTCGAGTTTTAATCGCGGCAAATCGATGGAGTTTTTGCCGCGGCGCAAAGCGTTCGGCAATTTCAAACCTGTCGAGCTAATTTTCGTTATATAACGTTTAATGTAGCTCTGACACGAACAAGCCTGTGCCGCATTCCAATTTTGCCACTGCTTCATTAGCTTTTTCGTTAATGCATTATCCATACAATATTTGAACACATCACCGATTCTACATTATCCGCTTTATTTATTATCTCACGATCGGTTCTTTTATTTCACAATTATTATTAATCAAATTGCATACAATGTGATCTTTAATCTGTTCAAATTAACGCGTTGAAACAATCGACAGAAAATCGCGCTTTTACGTCAACGAGAAATTGAATTCAGCAAGAAAGGAGAGTTTGCATATACATTTTCCTCAGCCATTTCTGACGCTGTTCCTCCGTCATTCCGCAAACTCCTAAGCGGGAAATACATATTTACGGTGACTGAAGCCGAGCGATTTATCATGTACAGTTTGTTAACTTTATTTGTCTACCCGCTTATAGCGAAACTTCGTATCCGAAGTTATCGTCCAATCCCGAGTCTTGATTACGTCAATCTGCGCGTTGCGATGCCCGAGTTTCTCACGCAATTCCGGCCGGACTTCTCGCCGAAATATTTGCGAGAATCACAAGGTCGAGTTGAGAGAACTGGATTAGGGAAGAAACACGGGATCTGGGTCAGAATCCCCTTTATTCGGTCCCTTTCTTGGTTCTCCTCTGTCTCTCTTCTCTCTCTCTCTCTCTCTCTCTCTCTCTCGTCGAGCTCTTCGCTATCCCCTCCCTGCCCTCGTTTCTCATTCCTTCCATTCCGAACCATCTGCAATGGCTTTTCCGGACCCTTCCTGGGTCGAAGTCCCATTACAATGCATAACGATGCATCGCCAGCTACCGAAGAATGCCGGCGACGCTCGATTGAATGTATCCTCAGGTCATTTCACGGAAAAGACTCTCAAGCGAGATACTGGCGGCTCAGCTCACCAGAATGGACCAGACACGGTCAGTTTGAATCGGCACGGGAAGAGGAACGAAGAACTAAACGACGTCAAGGGTTGCTATATCGTCGACACTTCAGAATCGATTCTCACTTAGAAGTCCCAGAATAGTCGAGAAAACATTTTCAGCTCAAATTCCAACAATGTAACTTCAATTAAATTTGAAGAGATTGACAATCGTTCTCACGGCTATTGTCTGTGCAAAGATATACGTTTATTTGTAATGTTTCGCTTGGTAAAATATGATTCAAATTAATGTACATGAAGTATATTTTAACTTTGACGTTCTGTAAACACTATTAATTAATTTTTATATAGGGCTTGTCGTTTTTTTCTTTTTTAATTAGTTTTTTTTTCTTTTTAAATATCGAGTGAGCTCTTAAACTCATTTTGACGTAAATTTCGATGTACTGGAGTGACAGAAAGAGCGATGGGAAGAAAAAGAGAGAGGATCGCATCAAATATTTAAGCCGCCGAGAAATACCTATACGTACAAACGGGAAATGCAATTTTCTACTAAGCTGGCACTTTTTATAATTTTGTTATCAGTCATAGCTTCTGGCGCCGGCGATATCGGTTATCGGCACCTGCGCTCGTACATTGCCTACGCGTGAGTGACTTCGCACGCGTTTCGCGCGCGCTGCCTGGTCATGCGTCTTAATTTAAATCGAGAGAAATCGGCGCTACGACTTGTTGTTACGTATACGTCGGCCGACATTCTTACGGCGTTGCATTTGATCTAGTTTAATCCTTGTAAAAACCTCAAATTTGCATTTCCGATTAATCATTTCGATTAACAACAATCGGGTAATTTTATTTGCGCTATATTTGTGCTGTATTTCTGATATGTTATTTTTGTACACGGAAAGAACGATTTTGTTGAAAGGTCTAAAAATTTAGCTAAATACAGATCTGAAATTAATTTTTTGTTGCATAATTAAAATAATTTGCTGGAATGTTAAAACTGATAAGCATTGCTATAAAACGTTTTGATATTCTAGCAATTATTTTGACTTTCGTGCAAAATTATTTTGATTATTGGACAAAAATTATGTTCAGATCTGGATTCAGCAAAATTGTTCTTTCCGTGTATGTGAACTATATAGGCTAAATATATGGAGAAATAATACAATTTTGAAAGGCTAGGAAATCGTGATTCAATTCGCAGGGAGTGCCATGAGTGTACGAGTTTTATCTGTATTACACCCGGCGACGATCTTCCGAACTTCGGTAGCATCTGAACCGCGATGTGGTTTTTGGTAAAGTCTCGCGGTCAGGGCGGTATCGATGCACCACCGCACTCGTATAGCTCCGGGTGAAGTTTCGAATGTAACATTTATCCGCGATCGGGGATAGGTTCAAGCGACGTGAGTCAGATGTTTACGCGGAAAGTTCTCATTTTTAGATTGACGAACTCGAGACCGCGGGACATGCGTTAGACGTGTTCAGTTCCACCGATTGCTTCGTCGGGTAAATAATTGACTACGAAGTTTCAAAACGTTTTATGCTAACGAAGAGTGCTGAAGTACATTGAGCGTTACATAATTGCGTTGCACGTACAGTCAATAAAAGCGACGGCAGCGCTTTTCTTAATAGCATATTAAGTTAATATGTTGTAGTGGAAATTGGTAATTTGAAAGATAATTTTGGCGAAGTTGCAAAAATTCAATTTTTACCTCACAGTTGCCTTATCTTTTAAGCTCAAGAGAGCTTAAAACGTGCTTAAAAAAAAAAAAAAACAAATGTAGAACGCTGCAACCGCAGAATATCGGGTGCAACGGGAAGGACCAAGAATAGATTCGATCGTGCGCGGATTCGCACCGCGCTCCGATTTCAGGCGAATATCGTTCAATCCCGCTTCGTCACCTGGTCAATGAGAGTGGCTTTATTATTCAACTTGCAATGAGTACTACGACATCGCTAAAAATAAATTGACGCTAGGCTGTTTTGACCGACCGATCGGCGTGCATGCCACCCCGCTTTTAGAACTAATCCTCCACTATCTGCTATTTGCAACAGCGCTTCAACGGATTTCTTGCGCCTCAGCGCCGAGATTTGTGCGGCGGAAGGATTAAACCTTATGTGTCTGACAACTATTAATTTTCATCAATGCGATTTCACCCGCATATCCGACAGCGCTGTTTTTGTGCCGGCCCTTTGGAAATACAATGACGCGGTATTTTTGCTTCGTTCCAGGGCTGCCCGTAAATAAAAGACAATCGTAGTATTGTATTTTTAAAGCGTTTTCTTTGTGCATTGTCATGGACAGAAGGAATTTTCTCTCTAATAAAATCTCGAAATTTTTTCCTCGTAAAATCTTTAGGGCTAGATATTTCTGTGTGAAAAGCAACGTATAATTTTCTCTCTGTAATAAAATCTTGAAATTTTCCCCCTGAAATCTTTGGAAAGATATTTCTATGAAAAGTAACTTAATTGCAGGTATGACACGTTTATAAAAGAAAGATTCCTGTAGGTAAATTTAAGAAAAAAACGAGATAAAGTCTTCTTTATTTGAAAAAAATTGGTGAACTATAACTTTAAAATTTCTTAGAACTCACGATTTTTTGTGTGACGATTCACAGCAATTCGAATGACTCGGACGGCCGGCTGATGCACTTGGCTGCACTGGTGGTGGTCAGACGCGTTTCCGTGGGCCCTTTCAGTCTACCTGAATTCAGGTGGCGTTTAAACCTCGGGGACTCGATTCACTTTTCGTGAACAAAGATACCCGTCCGTTGCGAGGTCCTCCGTCCGAGAGCAAATCATGCGTCGGGACTGCAGCGTACGGGAATCGCTGGAGGGGATACACTGGTCGAAGGACAGCGTGCTTTTGCTTTCGAAAGAGTTCTGGTTGTCCCGATGGATCAGACACGCGTAGAAATTCCCGACAAGGTCGACAATTCGGCCGTCGGGAGTAACCAACGGATTCGTCCGCGATCGATCGATTTAAGAGCGCGTCTGTGGGATACGTTGATACTCCGTCAATTTCATCTCCTCTCGTTTCGTTTCCGCACACTCATTTCTATACACTTGTTCCGTACACGTTGTGTGGAGTCGAAAAGTATTTTTCGATTGAGATTAACAGAAAAAAAGAGCTAGGAGATAAGCAGTAATGAGTTCTCGCTTTTTAATTATTTTTCGTAGAACATTACGTTAAAACATTATGATAACGTTTTATTTTAAATTGTCAGTGTTATTGTATTGGGTATTATTTTTTGTACAACCCAACAAGTGCATGTAGAGAAGAAGGCACGTGCGTTTACACAATTTCACCAATTCACGTAACGAGTTTTTCAGAATGCGTTATTCTGACTTGATCGAATGTTTCGACGCATTTAATTATTTTTTTAAATAGAAATTCACTAAAATCTTTGTACATTCCTGATTCTCTAGCGAATGAATTCTTTCCAAGTGTCACAAATAGTAGCCGCAGATGTTGTCGCGATCGATCTTTTAGGCAATTTAGAAACCGCCGCATTAAACGCGCTACATACAATTTCACAGTTTTTGCGCGATATTTCAAGGTTCGCTCATCCTGAGAGTGTAATTAATCAAGTATCACGCATTTGTTTGTGTCATTACGAGTGTGGCGACCGTCGAGCGACGATGAATGAAAATCGACGCGAGGGTCGACCTTGTTTTCGGCCTCGATCGGCGCGAACGTGTGACGAGTCACGAGGAGCACTCGCGCCACGCGTATGCAAATTTTTTTTCGGAGCACGGGACGCGCGTGCACGCGAGTAGAGCTCGGCTGAATCGGTCGGCGTGAGACCGCGAAGCGAAGTCGGTCGCTCAGGTGCGACAGGTGCGTGACAACACGCGGGGGAGATGGCTGCGGCAGAGCGGACGATCAGTTTGCGGCGCATTCGCACCTGACACGGTGCGACACGGCTCGCGGCTCGCGAGGAACTGGCGGGCTGCGCGCCAACGCAAACTTACCCGACCGCCCCTTTTCAACCGACGAGACCGAACGACCACGACCGACCGACCGACCGACCGAACCGCCGTTGGAGAGCAGGTACCAACACCATCCCTCTGTCCCCGTTTCACCCGCGCCGCCGCAGCCACCAGCTGCGATCCCCCTACCCTCGGTCGACCTCTCGGCATGCATCCCCATTTACCCCTGGACTTATCCCAGGTCCGGATCGACGCGGTCGGGATCCTGTCGAGTCCGACACCTGTCGGACGCTTTATTTACATGCGTATCAACGCTCTTCTCTTCGTTCTGATCTCGTAAATGCCTCTATTGCGTGCTTCGGGATACGCAATAATGGCGCGCAGAATAACGTGAAAGCTGAGGAAATACGTCGAGGAGTGTTAGGCTAATATTATATTTGTCCATTTTTGTTGAATACGACAAAGATTCCAAGCTTTATTGATTGGCTACAGGATAGAGAGATCCGACAACTTCTCTTTCTTGCGGCCAATCAACAGCCTTGTAATGCTTTGTTATACAACAAGTGTAATACCAGCCTTAGCCTTCGAAAAGATATTGCAAATATCAAGCTTGTCGGATTTGATAGGTATACTTTAACAGAAACTAGAAATTGTCTCATAATTTAGAAATAAATACTAAGAATTTATTAATAAACTATTTTAATATAAATCATTTTTTATGTTAATATAAAAATTTTTGTTTAGTTTGTATGAAGAGATTTTTGTCAAAACAAAAACAAAAATATTAAAGTTATTTTTAATGTTGATTAAATTAACAAAAATTGTATTCTATTTCTTAACGATCTTTGAGTTGTGATTACTTAGAAATTTTTGGTTATTCTCGGAAGAATTTTCTACAACTCTCTCAACGTCAATATTAAAAATACGTGCCATTAGATTTAATCTAATGGTATTACAAAGACTACTTTGTTCGATGTAATTTATTGATGAAAATATTTTAAGCGTTAAACGGATAGAAACGCTGATAAAAATTTTTATTTTATCATGTTCAAAAGAAGACATTTCTTAAATTTTACATTTAATATCTATTTCTTAGTATCATAGAAAAAAAAACAGCAAACAATATTTTAAGTAAATCAGTTTTAACATTAACATAAAATTGTTTGCTTTAACATATATGAGATGATGACGTTACACGTTAAATGGGTTTATAGAACACGAGGGCGCGAATGCTGTGAGCATGCGTCAACTTTATAACATATAAGCAGAATGTATAGAATGTTGAGATGAATAGAATGAAGCATTAGCCGATTGCTGCGTCATTATTAGGAATTGCATTAGAAGTTACACTTATTGACCGATTTTCGTTGTCAATTGTCGGTCATTGTTCCGATTAACAATGAATTCGATTCTTGTATTTGAACAACGTTCAATCTTGAAACGGCTGTTCTCTCAGAGAACTATAGGATCAAAGGGAATGCTAATAAAGATATCATTAAAATTGAGCATCCCGAGTTACATAATTACGGTTAAAGAGAAATCGAGTAGAAGTGAATAATACGTTCAATAAGCCGACTCACTTATTATATTCTCTATATAGTCATTCATTATAATTGTATGACTAATCGTTTATTTACTTACGACGATAAACTCGAGATCCACCGTGTTGGATCTTTTCGATCGTAATCGCATACATTTTATCTCACTCTGAGACACTCCTCCGTTTGATGTTTTCCCGTCATCGCCGCGATGCGTATGACTCAACATTTATCGCCACAATAAATTATCGACCACGCGGTTGTCAATTACGAATTAACGAGTTAATTCCTATATACAAGTTAGATTAAGTAATTCAATTTGCGAGTGACTTAATTTCTTACAAGTTAACTTCAAATCAGAGCACTTCGTGGTTACTCGCGTCGACATTTTCGTGCGATAACGAGCGTAATCGTGCTCATTAAGAGATGCGGAGTTAATTGCCCTCGTTGGGATAAGGTTATTGACATTTAAAATAATCAACAGATCCGAATGCAAAGATATAGAAGCCTAACACGGTTAATGGGGATGCGTGCATCTCAACCTGCAAGTAGACTTCAATAGACGATCTCTCGCGGCGATTAATATGTGGTTGATGCGCAGGACCGGAGAGAGAGCAACGGGAATCCGTCTTTTGTATTTTGCCAGATTATTACAATTTGTCTAGCAGTAACCGGGGAGATCCGTGTACCGGCAGAGTTCTTTTCGTCTTTCGCGTTCTTCTTTTTCCCCGACCCGTTCCCGCGTGCTCATTCCTCGTGTCTGCCCGTCCGCCGGCTCGATTTGCGAACAAAAGGCAGGCCGGGATTACGAACAATAAGAGAATTCTACCGCGTTTCCGCGCTCTAAGATTTGGCTTCACGCCTCGCGAGTTTAATCTGCGCCACTAGCAGGGGGATTTCTCCGCATGCTGATGTCATATCGACGAAGGCATTTCCGATTTGAAATCGAAAAGAGACTTTTAGTAATTCCAGATATTTCACAAATATGAAATGTTCGTTAAAATTTATTTGTTTGCATTCTGCACATATTGTTGCTCCTTTATCTTGTTTTTTTCCAAACTGAAAAGTTGTAGGAAAATCTTTTACACAATTTTCTATTGATGTTTACAGAAAAGATTCTATTGTGTTCGGTAAAATTGGCTTGTAAATTGTAAGGTAACATGCAACCTATTATATTTCAGTAGGTACTATTGGACACGCGTCCGATGCAGGCGAGTAAAATAGAAATTGATTGGAACGATTTCTTTGTTACGATAAACAATTTTTGCAAGATGCGATATCGAATTGTCTGCTTGTCGTTCTTGCGCGAATTTACTGAATGGGAATAGGATCGCGAAAATGACGTGCAAGTACCGACAAGCAGACAATTGCATCCACGAGAAAATACAATAGATCGACGAAAACCTTTTCCGGCGGCAATCGATTCTTCGGCGAACGGAGCGATTTAGTATTCATGACCGTTACGCACGTTAAGGAAGGTCGCGAGAAAAGAAAACAGCTTTAATTTAACAAGCGGAATGGAGTACACCGGACATGTGCAACGCATTCGCTATTTGCCGCACGATATATCTTACGTTGCTACATCATCCGGTACATAATAATACAGTATAATATATGTATATATGAAGATATTTCAAATCTCCAATCCTACGGGATTGGAAATCTGATTGTAGATGTTTGTGATAAATATTTTGTGAAGTTTTTCTAAAAGCTACACGGAAAGAATTTTCTTTTAAAATTTACTCTGAAAATGTTAATTGTGGTACAACATAGTTTTGGACAAATTTTATGTGATTTTGTCTGTTTTTTATGACTGTGTACAATAAATTTGTTGTATATATTAAAAAATAAATAAATAAATTACATAAAATTCGTCGAAATACTAATTGTCCTACGATTAACATGATTTTCAGAGTAAATTTTAAAATAAAATTCTCTCCGTGTAATTTTCCCCTGCATTATTCATTATGTTTACATATATTATTATTGAAACTCGGATAAATTTATAATGACTTCAAATATTTTTCCAATTAGCATGAATAACAGTTAGTAATTACTTTGCAGGCAAAACAGTTATTTTTTTTCAAATCACTCTAATTGTTACAAATGCAAATATCTGATGATAATGTACTCTGCAGTGTGTGGGATTATCGCAAGGATATCTTAATGCAAATCGAGTTTGCCGTTGAAAATAGAGTTCACCGCGCTTCGAGCACGGCGGCGGATCATTCGCAAATTACGTATTCATGATCGTAGGGTTTGAAATATCACGTTATGCAAACAAAAGGTATTGGCTGCGTGAAATAAAATGCCATAGATGGATGTGCCGTCGATGTTCGTCGTAAATATCAGTTCGCCACCACAGTCGGATCGGTATCTGAAATTCAGCTCGATACATAAAGTTCCACTCGGATCTACCGATGGCGGATACATTTTACTTCTACTTTATTCTTCATCGAAAGTTCCTCATTCCCGAGAAAGCTTTCTTCCTCACTTTCCCTCGTACGAAAAGAAAAAAAAAAACGTGATCGGAATTCTTAAGCTTAAGTTCGAGGCGGATGGGTCGTTCGAATAACTTTTCGCGATTATTCGCGAAAAGAAACGTTTCTTTCGGCCGCGACAGAGAAGATTAGAAAAACTCGTTTTTCTAATCACGCGGAAGTTGAAAAATTTAATTTGGATCGGCCGAGCGAAATAGCGAAGCAGGCGAGAACTTTTTACGATTTACGCGCACTTGAGTTTCGCGTTCAGTTCGAAAAGGGATACTGTTTCAGGGACGTGACTCATTGTACCAAGGGTAGCTCCTTGATTCTCGAATTTCCTAACTCGTACTGCCCTTCGCGACCTTCTTGTTGCTTCATATACGATTCTACAACATGCAGCATTCCGCCTGTGCAGCAATGCGCCGATATGCAGCTCTTATTTCGTAGGTATATGTAGGTATCTCTAGTCGACCCAGACATAACATTATTGCTCGAACAAATTTAATGTGCTAGTAACAAATTAGAGTTTATATATTATTTATACAATACACACGTTAGCACTATACTAATTGCACTAATTACAGTACGATATTTATATAAGCCATATCTAATTTGTTAATCAGACAATTTTTGTCTTAATTAAAATTACATAATTTTAATTCTATATTTACTCAAAAATGTATACATTGCAATATTGTGCTGCATAAATTATACTTTTTATAATTTATTATTTATAATTATCTATATATAATTACATTATAATTTATTATACGAATAAATTCTCTTCTTTCTATACAATAAACAGTTATTAATATTAGTTTGCCATAAAACATTAAAATTAAAAACGCTTTGTGTCTCGTGCAACAATTATGCAATATCCGTTACATAAATACGGATATTAACTTCCTATAGCGTAAACGATATCACTGTTAATATCTAACTCGTGCTTTGTGAGCACGGTAAACGGTAGTATCCGATGGATATTCGCATGCCCGGCGTCTACCTCTACATTGTTTTGGTATACTGCTAATAAAAGCTTTGCAACTTTGACGGGATGTAACGTGCCTGCGTTTATGGCTTGTCGCGTGGGCCAATGTCTCTTTTCGAAGGAGTATATATTATACGCGGCAGTTTCCGAAGTTCCATTATCCCGCAATCTCGTACCATCTTCGAGTTTCGCAGCAGTTAAACGTATACGCGGAGCGGCGTTTATAGTCCACTGAATTCTGCAGATACCAGTCAGGTATAACATTTCCGATATTCAAAAACTCCGTCTGAAGACTAAGAACCTTCAAACGGAATATTATGAAATAAATATTATGAAATAAAAATAAGATATGAACAGTGGAAAAGGAGCAGTATCGTGTATCATTTTTACTACTGAGTTTTACTGATTTTTACTACTTTTAAACCAGAGATATTCAAGCTTTGTCGAGTTTATTGGAAAATGAAATGTGATATAATACAGTTATTTTAATATAGACGCAAATAATAATTATTATTATGTAATTCATTTACACGAATCCGTTAATTGTTTATACAACAATATTTTAGATATATAATATTAGAGAATAGTTAAACATTTCGTGTTCGTGGTTTTCTAATGAAATGTGCAGTGTTACGGAAGAATATATTTTGTGTCCGTGGGTGCATATGGAAACATGGTGTCGGGAACATTGCAGGCGGTTGGCTTACAGCTTGAGTTTCAACATCTACGCGATGCTCGCGGGCGGCTCCATCCGCCCGGCTTCGTCCGCCTCCAATTTATCCAAAGGGATGGATGTCGCATTACGTAATCGGGATAATGCACCGCGTCGAGATTGCACGATCCTGAGTTCCGCCCGCGATCCTCCATATCAATTCGAAATTCCTCCGGTAATCTCAGTTTTAACTTTGGCAAATATTTGTTACGATGACGATCGACTACACGCTGGATAGAAATGGAATTGTATTTGCATACCCGTGCGGGATGACTAATTGTAAGAAAGAGTGTCACGAAAAATTTCAGTGTTTTTATCGAAATACATTTCGTTTCACGTTTTCGCTCGTTACAGTAGTGATTTTATGAAAATATCGTTTCTCTCTCATATATATAAAATAACATCAATTTATAATTTCGCAATCATTTAGGCGTTATTTTCCTCCAAGAGCTTCTTCGCCAGATACTGAGCCACTTTCCTGCTGCTATTACTGGCCACTCTTCCGAGTATCTGATATTTCCGCGAAACGTTGCCCGCTTACGCAGATGGGCGAGAATACAAAATCCAGGGCACTTTAATTACATTTACAACGGAATAAATCCGAGACTTCTCTATAAATTATAAGTTGAAAAAGCGGGCGATTCTATTTTCTCTTGTTTCTTCTCGCGATACAATTCGATCGAATAAATCGCGCAGCAAACACGTTCCATTTTTTCGAAGAGTGACGAACAAACGTGTCGCGTCACTTTTTTTATCGCTAAATAATTACTATGCGTTCGAGCGTGATCGGGAACGTAAATAAAATGTTGCGCATGCATCGGCGATGATTTTTGTTATTCGAGAGCGGCATTCATCGTTGAGCTGCGTCGATGCAATTCATTACAGCGATGTACGCGCAGCCATCGCGTCGGTCGCTGGCGAATAAATTCGCGAAGGAAGAGCGCATGTTAAAGCATAATTCTTTCCCCTTTTTTTAAACGGGGCTATACCCCGCTAACAATACCGCGTGTGACGGACAGCAAGAAAATGAATCGATACCTCCCCATCGTCATGCGACGTCCTCGATTTCAAAGTTGAACTTGTTTTGCTCGTATTGAAATGCATTGCGACTCAGCGGGCAGGCGTGAAGAGGCGCAAGAGACTCGCTTTTCGACTTCGAGTGTATAAAAAAGACACTAGCACAAGCAGCTTAGCCGAGACTTTATGGCGTTTGCTCTTTTAATCCCTTTTTGTTGGAGAAATCTTTTCAGAAGTCTCGATTTATTCCGTGCGAGAAGAAAGAATGACCGAAAGAAAACTTCTTAATGTTAATCTTTCGTGAGCTTTTAAAAGAATTTACGTATTTTGATATATTTACAAGGTACCGTTTTAATTTCATTAAAATAAAACGCTAAGTTTGCGCTTTGTAATAATTTATAATTTAATATACTTATTTCTCGCAGTGGAATTATGAAAATAATAATTTGTGACAAATGAATGTTCTGCGAATCCGTGCCAGATACTCTCTAAATCTGAATTAGCGGAAAAGTTTGCAGTAATGCCTTTTAACAACATCGCTAATGAATAAATAAAACAGAGCCGAATTTGTTGTACAATTAGCGAGAACAGCGAAGTTCATTGATTTACCAACGATTATAGCGATTATTCACTTTATTAGTGATTTTCGAGAGACAAAGAAATTGAATTTCATTGATTAATTATCAGTGACATACTTGGGACTGATGCATTCAATGAATAACCATTGGAAATCAATGATTGATTCAGATCACCGATTCACAATCAGATTTAGAGAGTAGAGATAACAAATTATCTTGCGGAAAATAAATACTGCACTCTTTTCTGGAATACATCGATTGGCACGAAGAAGGATATGTACAGAGAGACAGAGATTTTTAAACTGTATGCTTATTTAGTTACTATGTAACTGCATACGATTCATGCGATATTCAACGATAATTGCGAGCGTGGTGATGCGGAAAGTAACGATACAGAGACGATCGTTTGCGTTAATTGTCACGTGTGAATGCTCACAGCGTGAATGGAACCACTCATTTGACATGGTTTTACGGTGCGATCTATACATTTGATAGTTTAGCAAGCGGATACACCGATGTTTTCCGCGTTATTCTTCTCTCGTTATTTTCTCCCATCGTAGGCTCTATTATCTGAACAGCAGATGTCTGTTTTCAAATGCCACTTTTTTTTCGAATGCAGTTCAATATCTCGCGAGTACGATCGTAATTGTGCGGAAACGTTTGTCTTCAATCTGTCTTATTTTGCCGCAGAGAATCGTCCATTTGGGTCGAGCACGCATTAAATTTCGGCACGAGAAACCAATATCGTGCAACAGCTCCACGTGGGGCATTTCAATTTTTCACAGTGCATCTGTATAACCCAGTATATTCAAATCGATGTTCAACCAAAAAAAAGAAAAAAAAAGTTTTGTGGCTTTCACGTAGCATACGATATTTCCCTTAACTTCCTATGGAAATATAGAGTAATCTTTTAAAGACTTTTTCAATAAGATTAATAATAATGGAAAAAGATTTGTATTTTTTCCCGACTTTTATTTTATTTTTCAAACTAATATATTTTCTAGAATGGTCTTTATAAAAGATAATGATTCTTTATAAAAGATCATTTCAGAAAATGTATAAAAGTTTGAATCATTTTTTAAATGGTATCAGATGAGTCTCTAAGGGATTAAGAAAGTTGCAAGCAACACGAGAATATTGAATTTATAAATTGGACGAAGAGAGATTTTTAAATATCTTGTTTATTTATTTACGATATATTTTGAGGCGAGAAAATTTTATTGGACGTTATACATTTGGCATGATGAAATAATGTTTACATTCTGGCAGTACTGCAAATACGTAACGGATGGGAGGTTGGAAACGGCGACAGTTCGGCGAAACGGTGTTTGTATTTTGGTTTAGAAAGTTACTTTCTGATGAAAAGCGCGCACGCGGAAGAAGAGAGCGCGCTATCCTTTATGTATTTTTGCGTTAAAAACGCAATGCAAAGCACCGACGAGTGAGGAAGTTTTGGTGATGATAATGTAATTTCATTCTTAATGGAACTTTCACATCAGGCGTAATTGAACTTTGATACAACCGGGCTTAGACTTCCCGCCAATGGATCTCACTGAAACTTTGTCGCCTCCATTATTAAAGGGTCGGCTGCAATCGAGGACTGAGAAACTCGTTACGTTGTTCTCATCGCATGAAAGGTTTCCTCGACGCAGTGTCCCGTCACGCAGAAATTTCAACGAATTTCTGCATCGAAGGTTAGGATGAGAATAATGTGAGCTTCACACTAAAGGGGCGAAAAATATTATTTTGTAACGTCAATCTCCTACACGGAAAAAAAATTACTGTTGTCACAACATAATTATGATAATTTTCGCCCATCAATTCAAATGGGTTATAGGAACTAAAATACGTTGAAAGTGACTTATATAGTTAACTGAACTCTCAGTCTCAATATTACGTGAAATATCATATATATATATCTCAATCATACTATTTGTTGTGCAATATTAGAGAGATAACAATAATGCTCCGGTTGAGGCAATCACGTATATGAAGATATTCTAACCGAATGTTATTATTTATCCTAAGCACTACGGTTGTGAGAATCGTACTGATGAGCTATATATATATCTTAACAGATGTATGTCATGTAACATCAATATAACTTAAATTCACATGCATTTCTTTTCCAAACATAGAGAATAATGTTGTAACATCTATAGCAATTTTTTCCGTGTAGATAAAAACGTTTACTATCAAATTGAAGAATTTTTGTCTTTGAATCGTATGTCATATATACTGCTTGTTAATTTAGCAAGTCATTAATCCAGTAAAACACTGTTATGTTTTACTGTTATGCTTCTGTAACAATCACTGTGTATACGAGGTGATACACAAGAATACTTCAATATAGCTTAATTGATCAAAGCGCGTCAGTTAACTAAGGAGACACTCGTTGAATTCTCCTTATCCCGCGAGAAGCTCCTTATAGTCGCGTCGCAAGCATACGAGATGAAGCAGTAAATTTTTCTAATTTTTGTTTTCACTCGCATTAGCTTTACAATTATATCACGGGGACCGAAAATATGACGGAGGCGTTTAAAATTGATTTCGAATTTGGCCATGCTCCCGAGTGTTGTATAAAATTTTTTTGCTACACAGTAAAAAACATTTTGTATTTCTGTTAGAAACGGTCCACTCAAGTTTTTGTTAAAATTTTACGTTGACATTTGTAACGTATTTGAGTGTTAATTTAACATAATGTGATTATATTATTTAAATATTTTATGTTAAATTGATATTCAACATTTCTTAGCCAAAATAACACAGTTTATGATCAAGTGAACAAATAACATAAAATTAATATGTTTTAAAACATAAATTCTAACACAAGTGAATACATGTTAATTTAACATAAATGTTAATTTAAAAAATATGCTTCCACAGTTTGCTTACAAATTGTGTCAATATTAAGTTTTTCGTGTTAATTCTTTTATATAATATTTACTTTATAACATATTTAAACGAACACAAAAATTTAAAAGTGGACTGTTTGGGACATATAAAATATGTCAAATTTAACACAAATTTTCCAACTGTGTACATATCATGCATTAGACAGTTATATATCGGAATGTAAAAAGGATGTGATTTATCACGCATGATGCTGTCGGCCAATTGTCTATTTGCCATCGTTAAACGTAAACGTTTCGCATCTAGCAACAAGTTCGCTCAGGCTTCACTTGCTTCACCGCACATAACTCCGAATCGTTTTGAATCAAGGCCAACGACGCACGAAATATACCTTTTGTCGCCTCGTATAAAACATCGACGTTTCCAACACTCGCGTTAAATGGAATTTTAATTACAAGTTAAATTGGCCGGTAACGATAAAATGAAGCTATCAGCAGATGTGACGAAAATGTTAAAGTTGTATAATGTATTTTGTTAAAATTATTTCATGTGTTTCTGGTGAGTCACTTGGTGCAGGGAAATCTACGAGTAATGTTTATTGGATATTTATTTAAGTTTATTATTATTCATTTAGTTTATATATTATTACGTTTTTCATTAAATTCACTTTCGTGCAATTTCAAACAGTTTTGTATGAAAATAAATTTGTCACGTATCAATTTTAAATTTGAGTCTTTTATTCGAGAATATTTTAATATTACTTTAGCGATAATATATGCTTGCGGCAGTTTTATTTTCCTGGATTTATCGTTTTTTTACCAAAGAAGTAAACGTATATTATTATTTGTTATCGTGATATATGTATATTCGGTGTAATGGTAAGGAATGCCATTTGAACTGCAAATGGCAAATGTACGTTTAAATGCCTAGAATAATGAGAAAGCTAGAATAACCGCAACCGAATGATACTTAATACGAGGTGACAATGGTTGGAGATCGTGAAAACGTAATCTAACGGACGCGAAAGTTCGAGCGGAGGGTGATAAGGAGAATATAGATTTGCGGAAATGCGAGGTGAAAGTAAAAAGATTTGCAATAACGTTGCAACTGCGATTGCATTTCCACGACAGGACGGCGCGGCATTAAATCCTTTTTGGCTGAAAGCCCGTCACAAGAACCGAGTGCAGACTGGTATTTTTTTTGTGAACACGCACAAATCTGCATGCCATTCTGCCGCTGAAAATTATACGGCCCCGCTCATCCACTTTTTTTTTCATTCTCTCTAGCAATTAGCTCCTCGCGGAGACTCTTTGACCACTGTTATTCCCGATTCGCATACGGCGGGCACAAATCGGCGAGTTGCCGAAAACGTCGGCCGTTTTCATTTTGCGCGAGTCATTGATGTGAGTAATTTCCGATGTTCGCGAGCTCCCAGAGACCCATTGAGAGTGCGAGTTAAATTCCCGCATAATGAGAGCAATTTTCGATATGCGGTTACCGGAGCAGCAGCTATCCCGGACGATGGAAATGTGCCACGGGCAATTTGTCGACTGAAAAAATTATTATAGTGAAACTTCAGTAATACCGTGGTATTATTTAGTATGCCAAATTACAAACAGTTATGCAAGATTAAATTAAATTACCAGTATTACTCATGATAATTATAAATGACTGTGACGTAGATCAAAAAAACTTTAGCAACTAAAATTAACAGATTGGCGTATATATATATTTATAGACGGCGATAAAATATCTTAGTGCAAAAAACATTTCAATGCAAAAAATTTTCATACTGATAAACTACTAAGTGCAGATTGCAATCGTGCAGTTATCGCGTGCGCTCACGATCAGGAGCACCGCGTTCGATCGTCTCCCGATACTCCGAGTATTTCCAGAAACGGGCGTACGTGACTTCCGGCGTAGCGCGTTTGTTCTACCGCGGCTGTAAATTTCTCGCTCAGGAATTCCCACTTTTCTTGCGGCGCTTCTTGCAAGGGGTTACGTACGGGAAGGGCCGCATGCGTGCCAACTTCCGCTCCGCGCGTCTGTGCGCCTGACGACGTCACGCGGCCGGAAGGAAGAACGGGGAATTCTATCTTGAATTAGCGATCACCGGACGTTCCGCGCTTCTGTTCTTCTTTTTATTTATGTATGCAAATGCCTGGAGAGATTCCTGCGATTATTTAATCAACACGTCGGAATTTCTGCCGGTAACAATTTTCCCCGTGAAAGGAAAGGGTTATTCAATTAATCACGCAATTTATATCAACTACATTCCAGAACATTATTGGTTTATTAACATATCGGATTGGTCGATCTGTTCAGCAGTACAAACGTATAAAATTGTCATTAATTTACACGATAATTCTCTCTCGTTCTCTTTAAATATGTTAAATGGCAATCAAATTATATGCGATAATTATGGCGTGTTATGCAGGATTTTTGACTTCAGTTGTATATTTTTTTACATGAATAAAATGAAACGAGATCAATGGAAGACATTGAGAAACGCGAATTTACAATTTTTATACAATTCCATCGCATACTCTCTTTTTTTTATACTGTGAGATTTTCGATGTTATCACGGTGATATAATTGATGCGCCGAGGATTATCAAACGGCCGAGGTGGATGAAGGTTCGCGATGAGAGTATAATTGTGTGAGAACTTCGCGTAACAATCTTCCAATAAAAGATAATAAATTGCATCTCTTGTAGGCAAGCGCAAATTGAAATATTTATCTCGTGGGAGAACGCGGCTGGCGGAGCGGCTGGCACCGTATTTAGATTGAAATTCAAAGCGGCCTGTAGGTCAAAAGATCACACCCACGTCTTATTTTTTCGTTGTAATAACAGGGTAACCTCGCGAAAGAGGCGAACGGGTCAGGGTGTGCGCGCGAGAGATTTCTTCGTGATTTTCGCAAACCCTAAGGGGAAAGGGCTTGCCAAGCCTTTAAGCCGAAAGTCTCGAAGTTTACGTAAGGCTTTTGAGAATTGACAATGCTCGAGAGGGAGTTTCCAGGGACTCTTTCGGAGGTCTTGCCCAGTATTTTTCTGTCGAGGCCGGATTTCTATCTGACCCGCCCGGGAAAGCAGAGAGAAAGGGAGAGAGAGAGAGAGAGAGAGAGAGAGAGAGAGAGAGAGAGAGAGAGAGAGAGATTGTGTTTTATAATTCATAAAAGTTAAAGGTCAACGGTTTGATAAATCTCATCGTATAACAGAGTGTGACATTTAAATTATTAAAAATTTAAAACTTCTCTTTCCGGTGATCGAATGACATTATTCAGATGCGCTGTCCCGAAGTTATTTTCAGCGTTTTTTCGCTATATAGCAGTTCAATCGAACATTTTCCACGGTAACAGATGTGTGCGAATTTATGAGCGATATAATTACGATGACGTAGAATTTTGTTTTTTTAACATTTTTCACACAATTTTATCTTAAGATCACTATCTGTTATCTAGGTAAATTTAATTATTCTACGAAAGCCTATGCGAAAGAAGTGGAGATCTCTTGAAAGTTTGAAGGGTCGACAGAACGGATATTGAAAGACCAGAGGCGAACGGTTGGAAATCGTAAGAAAATGCATTGAAAGCGAAAACGGAGTTTTCCACCGCGCGGAATCACTTCGTGAAAAGGGGGGAAATTAAACTGCCACAGACGTTTAGATGGTCTGTCAAAATTAAATAGAGGTATAAAAAAAAAATGTATAAATCTTTAATCATCGTGAAATGGCATGTGTGAAATGTTTACCTACGCTCGAGCTGTTTATTTCACACGCATATTCTTATTTACAAAAATAATATAACACATTTTTTTTATTTCTTTGCATAAAGGATAAATAAATATTGTATCAAAAGTTACTGTTAAACGCGATATGATAGCGTGCAATTTAGCCTGATAAAGATGCGAAAACTTTGAAAGCTTGGATATTAAATATTTTTGAAACACGACGAAAAATACGAGAGGCGTCGCATAAATACGAGATACAATAAAGGCGCGCGTACTTTCGCAGGAGGAACTTTTCACATCAGCAAAAGGCACGGGAGCGATATCGGACGTACCACTCTGCGGAGAGGTGGTTATGTATATTGCGGGCAACGTAAATTAAAGTTCTCAGACATCGCCAGTAATTACTGTTTTGTCCGAGTTTCAGTATTTTCCGAGTTGCGTTTATCTGAGGCTCTTCTTTGCATACTCTCTATATCTTTCTATTTTTTCTTAATTTATATTTTTAAAGGAAAATATACATATATTACGAGATTCTCTACATCTGAATATATATTAGTCGGAACTTACAAAATTATTGCATGCGAAATAAAAATCACCAGATTTTATCATTTTTTAAAAATAATACAGAAACCAATGATTGTGTAATGATTATTGAAAATTATTAGCATGAAATTATGTGATAATTGTTGTGTATAATTTATTACATTTACATGATATGATTATTCAAATGACTCGCTATTTGTCGATCAGCACAATCAAACGGTAATCAATAATTTCACAATTGCAGCACAATCGATGTAAATTATTTTATTGATATTTATTATTTGAGATCATTGTCTGTTATTAACTATTATTAGAATTTCACGCAAGATACCTACCTTGTGGGCTTTTGTCTTTCCTTTTGTGGCGATGCTTCTTCTTTTGCATTTCCTCGACATAATTCGACGACGAAGAGTCATTGCAGTCGGGAAACTCGTGGCTTCCATCCGCCGGCTTCTTCACCTCTTCCTGCCTCCTCTTCAGCAGTTCGTAAACTCTCTTGAAGTAATCCTTGGTGATGTCCTCGTTCGATTTGTTCGCTAGCGAAACCTTGCCGCTCAGATAGCCGAAATTGCTATCGGAACCGCCGACGCCGTTTATCCTCGAGTCAGAGTCGTTCGCGCGTTCCTTCAGATTCTCGCTTCCGTCGACGATCTTGAAGGTGTCGCTCTTCTTCACGTTCGAGCGTGCGTATAACTCTCGGTAGTCCTTGAAGGCGCTCTTCGACGGGATCGAGTTGTACCCGAAATCCGGGGAATTGACGTTTACCCCGGACACGCTGCCGACGTCGTTGCCGCGATTTCGCACTTGAACCTTGGCGACGATCGGCGATTGTCGATCGTTCGTTTTCTTCTGCCCGACGAGCAAGTAATTTTCCTGCAAACTGGTGCCGGGTCTGCTGTCGTTCGTCGACGAAGCCTCGGATTCGGAAACTCGCGCGACAATTTTGTTTTTTATCGTCGGTTCTTCGGCTTCCTGACGAGTCTTTTCCGTCCGATCGTGAAGTGGGTTCACGCAATTTCTCAAGTTTTGGCAGACCTTGCAGTTGCGCGACGAGCAGAGGTCGCGTTGCAGGTCCTTCCATCTCGGCTTGCTCATGAAGTCCTCCTCGGGCACCTCTCTCTCCGATTCCCGGCGAAGTCTCTCGCTCCTCTTCCGCTCCTTGTACTCCCGCCAGGACTTCTCCACGTTCTCCTGGCTCTTTATGTGTCTCAGGGGATTTGCGAGGTCCCCGGTGCCGTCCGCACTCGCCGCCGCCGCCATTTGTCCGAGCAAAACGTCGCTTTTGGTTTTTCGGTAAACCTTCCTTCTGTCCAGACTCGACGACTCTCTCTTCACCGATTGCGATTTCGTTCGAGCGTCCAGTTCCGCGGCTTGGAACAAGGCTTCGCTCCTCGATCGCCGATAGTGACGCGGCTGTCTTTGAAGCTGAGAATCCTCCGAGGATCCTCTACAATTCATTGGCCTCTCCCTCTCCGACTGTCTGTTGTACTTGAGTCTCTCTCTCTCGATCACCTCGGGATTGAATCGCAAAACACTCGTCTCGCTGCGCACCTTTCGCGTCCTGTAGTTCTTTCGATTTTCCTCGTGACCGTAGTCCGAGTATCTTTTCTGGATCCCGGCCTTCTCGACGGTTTCCGGAGCGCCGGCGCGAACGGCCGATCTCGCCTGTTCCATATTCATCCGCCGCTGTATGTTCTCGCGTAGGAACGCTCTGGTTCTCGCCAGCTCCTCCTCATTCATGTCATCCTTTATCTTGCCAACGACTCTATTCCCCTCGCTCGACTTGGAGCTCTCCTTCGCCGAGTTCTCCGTCGGGATTAAGGCACTTCGGGTTCGCAGATACGACCTCACCTTTCTGTTCTCTCCGCTCGGATTCTTGTCTTCAGAATTGACCGTATTGTTCGTCCCGAAATCACGATCCCCGAGATCCTTCTCGTTCGCGTCCTTCGTTTCGCTTCCGCTGCACTCTTCCTCGCGAACTAAGCTCAGCAGAGACTCGCTCTGACTCCTCAGATACGCCTTGACCTTCCTGCATCTGTCCTTGGTTATCTCGTCCGGTGTTCTGCCGGTCGTACTACGTGCATGCAGATCGTTGACGATTTGTTGCCTGAGGTAATCCCCGGCGGAGTACCTTTTGAATCTCAACGCTGCTTCCTCGACGTTCTTCTCGAGCTTCGCCTTCATCGTCGGATCCTCCACGGTGGACGAGTGTCTCTTTTTGCCCCGTCCTTCTTTATTGCCGATATTGACGTCGCTTCGGGATTTTCGCGGCGCGAAGTTGCATGTGCCGAACTTGCTGCTGAAGCCGTCGATATTGCGATTATTCTGGAACGGCGTCACGACGACGAGCGAGGCGGTGGACGACGTCGACGTTGGAGATAACGTTTGCTCCTTGCACCTCGAGCTGCTCCGGGACTCATCGACGGGGAATTGTTCGTGGGTCCTCACGCCCTCCTTGAAGGAGCCTCTCGCCCGCTGCGCTGTACGACCGGTGGTCTCCACTAGCAACCGGCCGTCCTTGTCCAACAGCTGGATGACGGGAAGCGCGTCGGCGGACGTCGTCAGTTCCCACTCCCAGTGCAGCGGTTTCTGCAGCTTCAGTCGGATGATCGGCTCCGCCGCCGACTCGTCGAGACCGGTGGAATCTGGACCAACCGGACTGGAAGTCGTCGCGCTGACGATCGGATGGGCGTTCTTCATGGTCCCGGTTTCTTCTCGCTGCTTCGCTCGTTCTCGCTCGAATAATCTGCCGGAAAAACCGCTCGCTCGCTCGGCCGTTGATCGTCCCGATTAATTTCTCGTCCCGAACGGGTCCGCCGTCTCTGGACTTCTTAACGGGTTCTGCCTTGCCTCGACGAATTTTACGAGGCTCGACTGCTGTCTCGTTTCGCTGAAACGCGCGCTCGTTCGCGTCGTCGTGCGTTTGGTGAATTTTTAAGTTTCAGATTTATACAATAAGAATAATAATAATTTTATTGAAGTGCAAATGATATGAAATATCGTGTCGTATGATGAAAATTATTGCACACTCTTAGGAATCTTTTATATATATATATATATATATATATATATATATATATATATCACAATTAATAACATTAATGAACTGGACAAATAAAATTTTGTAGCGTCACTCCGTGGTCGCGAGAAAAATATATTGCAGCTGCACTTCACACGCGATCGTTGTTCGCGCCTCAAACAATTCCCGATTTCTGTGTCGCGTATTTTAGAGTCGCCGTCACTCGGCCAAACGTCGTTCCGCGGGGCGATAAGCTCCGCATTAAAACTGCAGTCCCGTTTTCCGTGCGAGCGCGAATAGTACAGTACAGCACGCAGTGCACGCTGTCGCGCACCGTGGCATTCGAGTTGCTGCCGCATTCGCCGCGCGATCGCATGATCGACGATGACCGCGGGACCGCGACCGGCCGCGGCGCGACGGGTTGCGCCGGTTGTTCGTTCGCTTTCCGCGGGCGCGTAGTCCAAGTTCGCGTCGCGCGTTACATGGCGTTATGTAACGCGACCTCGCGTGGACTTGGCAGCCTGTCAAAATTCGCGACGGCGGGGACTCGAGTCAACTTTCTTTCTTCGCAGTTGCCGAGGTGACGGTGGAGAAGGAAGGACAGCGAGAGATGTACACATATATACATGTAGCGTATACACCGCACACACAGCCTCGCGTCACGTCTCACGTTGCGAACCGATTCGCGGAAGATCCATCTTGCGCGCGTTCCAGCACACCGCTCGTAATTTGCGAAAGCAGACGAGCCGCTGCACTTACGAAACGGCACCGCACGTGCGAGCGTACGATGGTGCAGCATTTACGTGCTTATGTGCATCTGTATCGCAGCGCAGACGACGTTAAATATATGTCTTGGCGAATGTATGCACACATATGTATAAACGAGAGATGCGTAATTCTTGATCTCAAATCTCTCTGCAGCAAAATTTTCTTGATGAAAATACTATATGGATAATTTTAACTTCTTTTCTCGGTAAAACGCGAAATGTGGAACGCGATGATGCGAAGAGTTTTACGGCGAATCAAACGTCTGTTAACCGACAACACGTCGCGAATTGCCGATCCAATTTTTCGAACACTCAATACTGGAAACACATATACGCACTTTCGAGGAACATTCAGCATGAAGGATTCGAGAGCGGACGGAAAATACTTTTAATCGGGCGTGTTTAATTGCGAGTACCTTTTTGTAGCTCGCTCGCCCGCCCGGGTTCGTTTGTCCGTCTGGGTAATCGCGCGATCGATCACAGACTCCACACGCGTCGCGTCGCTTTCTGCCCGCGCGCGTTCGGCGAACAGCGGTCTTCGATCGGTCGGTCGGTGTATCGATTAATCGTCGCGTACATGGACGATCTCGAGCGACAGGCAGCCGCGGACCTGACTGTGTGGAATCGACACAGTCGCGAGAAGCGAAACCGGGGCCGTGCGGCGCGGCACTATACTGTAAACGCGCCCGGTGGCGTCATACCGATCCGAAAATAAATCCCGCGGGATCCATCGGGTAGGGTGCAGGAATTCCGACACGTGGGACGTGTCACGAATATCAGTCGGAGACTCGCCTGTGTGTTGTTCCCATCGCTTGGCGCACAGGTGCGTGCACGATCGCTTATACGCACGATGCGTGGGCGAGTCAGACGAACCGACTCGTTTTTCGATTCGTTTGATTTTCGGACTGGTGAACGCGTAGATTTAGCATGCAAAGGAATTAAAGCTATCATGAAGAAAACCTAATGAGGCATGTGACTTTGCGAATCTAAAAAGGGCATTATTTAAAAGGGCTGTAAAGCTTTCTCGCGTACGTCAGGTATTGTTAACTCTTGAAGATAATTTAATATCTTATGTGCGCTATTATTGTACAAAGATAAAGTAAGTGTCTTTATGTCATTATAAGCAATATTCAGGATAACAAAAAATGTTATTTTTGCTAATCGAAAATAAGTTAAATAATTTCCGAGTTTATAAATCAGTGAGTTGACGTTGTAAACACGCGCTGCTTGAAAGTAGTAGACTGTAAGATTAATTTTAAATTTACAAGTTTAGAAACTTTAGATTTTACGCAAACAGCTTAAATTCGTAATAACATTGCGATGAGTAATACGAATCTTATGTCTCGGATGTCTTTATAGATATCTCAGCGCTTGTCATTTCTTTTATTTACAAATTAAACTTTTAAGTAAATTTCGTTTCGGCGTCAAAGTGCTGAGAAATCAATAATTGACAAGTTAGTTATAAATGAGTTTTCGCAATGTAAATAAAGGAACTTTATTCTTTACATAACTTGGAATTTGGAAATTTATATAAGAAATCAGAAAAATTAAAAGTAGCTATCATTTCGAGACACCCTATATACACATTTGCTGCCAAACGCAAGTCGATCAAGATAGTGATGTCGGCCAACAGCTGCGATCGATGCATCTCAAGGATGGATCAATGCCCCGAGAGAAATTTGTTTATGATCGATCGTGGGCAGGGTCGACAACATAGATGCATACGCGCATCGCAAGTGTGTGCGAGATTATGTTTTATAGCTATGTCAGTTTTAGGTACACTCTTCACGTCTTTTTGTTTTGCACGCATCAAAACCAGTGACTGCAGCTACCATAAAATTCGGGGGACGTCGCAGCAGAAATCGCGCTGAATAAAAGTTTCATGCCTCTCTCTCTCTCTCTCTCTCTCTCTCTCTCTCTCTCGCGAGTTAAAAATATTTGAACTTTTTTAAAATTTTACATTGTGTAGCGCTCGACGCAATTCCGGTAAGCAAGTTTCGCTCCAGCCGAAGTTTCGGATTAGCATAATATTTCCTGATCCGCATAATGCTCCTTAGGAACGCGCACTTTCCGCGATTCGCGAGTTGCATTTCATATTTTACATACGACGACGACGACGGAGAATATTTAACCGAGCGTGCGCATCTCCCTTCAGGTGTGTATACCGCGTGTAACCGAACACCTTCGTGAAGTGAATCGCTTGTGAGCGAGGAATATTTTAATGACGCGCGGAGAAACGCGCGCGCATCGCACGATGTCAGGTGTCATGAATAAAAAATTGGCCGGTATCCTTTTACGATCGTGCGTGCCCGACGCGCCGATTCGCGATGCTGGGAACCGCGTCAAACTGGTTCACGCGTTGCTCGTAACAGGCTCTTTATTTTTATCCAACGTGCCCTCGATATCGTAGAGGGTTCTCGGTAACGTCGGCGTCGCGCTAAATTCGGATAAGGAAACCGCCGCCATATACGTTCTTTCGGAATCTGTATGTTCGTTGATCGCCGATTCCAAATTCGGCTTTGTAATTACGATTCGGATCACGAGTTGGACGTCCTTATCCCGGTTGAAGTGCGGTGTAGAAATCGATGACTGGCATTAATAGAGATGGAGTAGAAATCGCGCAATGTCGCTCTATATTTTTGCCGACAATGAGATGAAGTTCATCGCGTGTCATTAACCGATTAGCCACGAGCCGTCTTACCGGTAAGCGGCGCGCTTATGTAAGCTTGAGATGAGTCAAGAGATGTATAATTGCCAGAAATTGTCACCTTAGTCACCTCCAGAGATTATTTTTACCCAGCACATTGCATTTCCGAGCAAAACATGCAGATTTCAGCGCTAAATACGCAGGAAAGAACGTACTCGTACTTTTTTTGCGCTATTTCCATTTACGCGATGCTTGCAATATAAACATATTTTGTTAGACACAAATAGATAGATTTAAATATATATAGACATATTTTTAATGAAAAATTAAGTAAATATTTCCTGAAAAAAAAATAACAAGAACTGCAAAACAAATTTTTATTGATGTTATAAACGGTGCGTAGAACGATGAGTTAGTGGTAGGACCGGCGAGTTGGAAGAAAAATTTTTATACAGCATAAAAAATAATAATTTATTTTAGCATTCAGCGGAAATATAAACGTACAGTACTGGGAATTACATCTATATCTGAACGAATGTAAACGAGAGTCGACAACAAATTATATCACCAAGTATAGCCAAGCGTGGAGATTGGCATTACATGGTGTGTTTTATCATTTATATATATATATAAATCTTTCCTAAATATATTATAAAATACTATTAATGTCCTTCGTGCCTAAAAGTGCACTCGGGGAAAAGAACGAAATTGTTCTAGATTTATTCCTTTGCACGATCGCTGTTATTCTATATGTTACTTCTAATAAATCTAGCCCTTTTTGCCAGATATCGTCAAATGTACAGGATATTTCTTTCTGCACGTGACGTCTCAATCGTCACGATTTGCTAATAAGAGAAAACTTATTGTAAATACTGGATCCACTTATCAGAAATAATTTAAAGCGCAGCTCTTTTTTTCTTTAGGGCGGCTGTCAGTATAAACTAAAATAATCGTAAATCGACTTCGGTGGTTATATTAAAATTAATTGTTATTGTATATATCACCGTCTGGATGTACGTATACGAAAGCGACGTTAAAAAGGAACCGCCGTTTCTAAAATTTATTGCTTTCTCCGAGACAGAAAATGCATTTTTTTTTTCCTTTCAGAATGCATCTATACGCGGAATAAACCTATGCACTTGAATAAACCTATCTAAATGTCAATTAACGTTATATAAAATGTACGCATAATCAACTGGAAGATTTGCTCACATAGCATTTTACAGAATCGTCACCGCGTATGTAATAATACTTACATTTATTGTATACATGTAGTTATATATGATGATAATACGCGTAGCAAGTATATATATGTTTATATATGCATATAATATAATACTAAAACGTACAACAAGCATTTCCAAGTATGGCTAAACTGAGATACGTCGCGTTTAATTCGCACAATGCAGATGCACTCGCCCGTACGATAAATCATAATACTTACAATAAGTCAACAGAACTACTATTATGTAATTGTAGGCGCGTTACGTCTCGTTTATCGCGAAATTGCACGTTTTTTTTTCTTTTAAAGGAATCTGCTATATCACGTATTACCGCATCATTGTAAAAAGTACTTTCGTGACGCTCTGAATCCTTGTTGCGTAAGCTAGTCAGATAAGAACTTGATAAAAAGGAGAATACAACGTAATCGCAATAAGCAGTTTATACTACAGTATTGTTATAACAATTTGTTAAAGAAGAGACTCAAAAGAGGGGATCAGTTTATTATCTATTACACTCAGTGCAGTCAAATGAAACGATATTCGTTATTGCGGGGAACATTCAATATCGCGCAAACATTTAATACAATTTCATTTCTACAGTTCAAATTAGTCACACGTTACTTCTTAGTCCATTTTATGGTGACCATCTCATTTAGACGACTTGCAAAGAGATACAATACAGATCATTAAACCGATGTCAACGAAAGGTACTTTTTGCGGCGCTTTGTATTTGCAAGCATATATTAAACCTAATCATGTTTAGACTTAAGTTAATCCTGAAACCGGTCCTGAATCCTAGCCTGTGGACCAGTCTGCACTAAAACGGAATGTACCGAGACACACACGCGTAATATAAATAGTGCAACAAGTGTATCTCGCTGCTATTCTATCCACGCACAATTAGAGCACATAAATGAGATACGCGCGATTTTCCCGATACACCGTGTCGTCGAAATCTCACAGGGAAAGATCTCGACAATAACAGAGCTACAAGCAATCCTCTCGGAAATATGTATCTAAAATATTTGCAGTGCTCAAAACTAACGATAACACGGAGCTCCCAAGGGAAGAATAGATCTACGCGAAGCGAATTTTTAGCTTCTGTGCAATCGCAAACGTGACACCTTCCGCGCAGTATTTTCTGTATTTTCTGTATTTTTCAAATCTAAAGTAGTATGCTTAATATTTATCTTGAATAATTTATCTTGAATACGTCATCTAAGGCAAAGTCCGTTTTTATGTCATTTTCATTTACTTATAAATACGTTCAAGACAAAGCATTTGAAGATTTTCTCATCCATTGTTATTACATATATAGTCTATTTGTCTTTGTTACAGCATTTAATTAATTCTTTAAATACAATCCCGAAAATAATAGAAAGATTACTATATAATAAGAAATTTTGCCAATTACAATATACTGCAAATAATTCCGTACCAGATTGATAAAATAAAATAAATTTAAGAAAGAAAAAAGAAATCTGTGTAATGCCGAGAAAACGTGGGGTATTTTACGAATTACAAACCGAACAATTGCTTGGCGGAAAAGAAAGTATCTTTCCATAAATCGACGAAATTTCGTTCACGGTCGGGAATATCCAGACCGCGTTGCAGTTAAAGCGCTCGAGCTCGAGTAGCGAGCGGTCTGTTTGCCGGGCGATTCACCGCGATCCTCGAATCCTTTTGGAACACACGGAAAATTTGGTCATTCAAATCCACTCGTTGCTTTTATCGGGATACGCGCGACCGGCTTAGTGGGACCGGATTTACGCGCGTGACGTATCTCGCTTATCGGAACGCTATTCCGCTAAATGAATAGTTTCAATAGATAAATCGATGCTGTAATTTCTGTTGAAAGTTTAAAGTTGTATAATTAATTCACGATATAAATGTAAAATTATAAGGTTTTATGGCGACGTATAGAAAGTAAAGAGAGAACAGGTATGTTAAAAAATATTTTGCGTATAAAAAATCGGACTTTGTCTTCGAGATAAAATCTGAATGTATGTGTATGCAAGGGCTTATATACGCGATGCCGCGTTAACGGGCGGAAATTACTTTTTAGCAGGCGTTGCGTAGCGTTGTAAAATCTATTCTTCTGTTGGTAGCGCGAAAAATCAAAATGCTTACGCAGGGATTCGATACGTGATACAATTTCTTTGAGACTCGGTGCAACGACGACTCGTAAAGGCTACGTGTGTCATCTATATAGTACAGTAAAATACGAGCTGTGGGGTTTCTGGTTTTAAAATGAAGCGATTGATACCTGAATTTTGCGCGTGATCGGCTTCTGCATGTATCTGAAAACAAATGACAACAAAAATTTATTTTTCAGATAACATAATATAAGTTTTTTTAAAACTTAAACGCATTTTTATTTTAATAAAATTTTTATTTGAAGCTCAGTAAAATTACATAAAAAATATAAAAATATTGCGTTTAATGAAATGCCCAAGATTTTTTCTTGTTAGAAAGATATAGAATATATAACATGTAATTTTTTAATTAAAGATAATTAGAAAGATTTTGTGGAATGTAATGTGTGATCAAGAAGTACACAAAAAGGTGCTCGTAAACAATGTAATAATTATTATTAAATAAGATTTATTTAACAATACAATTAGAATTTCTTTTTACTGACCTGAATAACGGCCTCTTGTGGTCGGAGGGAATCTTTTCCGACGTTCGGCGGTTTCTCTGATTTCGCGATTTCAAGCTTCTGGTAATCGTCGGAATCCCGCGATGGCGGCGGTGCCTCGGGGGCCCTCTTCCTTCTCATTGTATTTGTATCGCGGTCCGCAAGAGTCCCCGCAGATTCGTCCTCGCCAAAAGTTTCTGAGTGAATTACGGTGAAGCCGCCCAGGAACTGCACCGACTTCTTCGCGCCGGTCTTCGCGAACGGCGCACGCGTCTCCTTATCGGACAAATGCGAGCCGCTCTCTTCATACTCCTTCATCGTCGTTCCCATTTCCGTCGTTTTACAGACCGAGTTGTGGGGAGGATCTTCCGGGACCCTCGGGGCGAATGTTGAAGGTTGAGTTTTGTTGAACGACGTTCCGGGAGGGTCGCAGTCGTTTGATTTAACGCTCCCACCTTTCGTTTCCCCATCCGTCGTTATTACTTCCGGCCGCTGCGAGCTCGTCGCGGCAACGGGCACTTCCACTCGGTGGCCCTCCGTGAACTTACGCCTAGCTACTTTCTCCCTATCGTTAATTTTAGAATGTCTCTCGACGGTCGTCGCGTCGCCCCGAATCTCGTAATACTTAACGAAACTCCTAACTTTACCCGGGGTTATCGTTACAACGTCGCGAAACGATTGGTCGTTACTTACGTTAGCTACGGGTGTTACGGCCCTGTTATTGTCATTATTATTACAAGGGTTTACGGAAATAGTTTTCCTAGCTATGGCACACTTATCGCCGCTATTCATCGTATCCTCTACTAATGCTAATGCTGACCGACTCGCGATCCACCTTCGATCATCGTCGGCCTCATCGTCCGTTTCGTCAGTCTTTTCTTCGCCGCGAGTGTGAATCTTCCTCGAAATTCTTTCGCGCTTCCCGCCGTTCTCCATCAGGCTATTCTTGCGCGACGCATCCGCGATCGCCTCTCTGCTGTCGAAAATCTTGTTCATCGTCGCGGGAGCCCCGATGGAAATTCTCCTTTGGAACTCGTTCGCTTGCTGCCGCGCGTACTCAACGTTAGTTTTCTTAAGTATCGTTTTGGGGACGCGAATATCTCGCGATTTTTTAGCCTCTCGATTGATCTCGATCGTACTTTTTATGCTTTCGGACGTTTTCTCAATTCTCGTCTTTACATTGACCTCTTCTGATTTAATATCTGAAGAATTTTTGTCGATCTTCATTTTGTAGTTGTCTCTTGCAACTTTGATATCGCAGGACGATTCGTTAGGCTTTTTAATCTCAATATTTTTATTTTCTGTGATTTTTTCACTCGCTGGAGTGTTGTTCTTGAGATCTTGAGGCCTTTTATCAATCTTTATTTTCGTGAGCTCTCCTTTCTTTATGATCATTGTATCGTTATCCACATCAATAGTCTCGTTGTTTACAGGAACGCTGCAAATCTCGTTCTGAGATTTTTTAAACGATTTAGATGCATTCTCCTTTTCGTTGGAAATTCTACTGTCGATCGCAATCGGGCGAGATATATTTTCATCATCGCCTATCTTTGCTTTCTTATTCTCGGGACTCACTATTTTTAACTTTATGTTATTAAAATTGCAAAGGAGCTCATTCAGCACATCATTCTTCACGTCGCTAGCACTTTTAATATCTGATTGCATTGACCTTACGCTTGAAATCTTGACGATTTTTTCTTCCATTTTTTTGGAGTTCTTTAAAATGTTTTGATTCTTTGTATTCATATCTGTCGTATTACAGAAATCACGCGAACATTCTCTTTCCGTCACGATATCTGCGTCTAATTTCCTGATTTTATTCGGTGATTCATTTGTCGCGCTTAATTCTCTAACCACGCTCGTAGAAACTACGGCAGAAATTACCGCGGAATTCGTCGAGATATCTGTTAATAAATCGTCAGAGAGCATAGTTTCCAAAAAAGAATCTCGTCTAACTTTCACGGGGACATTTTTCGCGAAAATGTCCTCCGATGGCGAAACTGTCTCGTAATTATTCTCGGAATCCGCGAAAGAATTGCTTCTTTTCTTATCCTCTTCAGATAGTCGTCGAGTTTGTTCGATTTTAACCGACTTGTTTGTGAGATCGCCAGGGGAAACATTCTTGCTCGATTCATCGTCATTGCAGCGTTCGTTTAAAAAATTTTGGAGTGACTCATCGAAGAAGACTTTTTCGTTCTTGGCAACACACTTCTCTTTGATGTCATCGCTAGTTTTTTTCAAAAACAGTTTCTCTTCTTGGTGTACTCCTTGAGTTATTTTTGCCGCTTTTTCGATCCTGCCAGCCGTTTCTAAACTTTTATCTGCAAAGCTATGAACGTTCGCCGCGATTCTTGAAGAATTACTTTGATTCACTTGTTTTGCATCGTATTCCTCGCTCGCGACAGTTTTTTCCGTGTCCGACGTCATTATATTTTCCTTCCCAGTTTCGAAAATCTCATCGTCGGTCTGCACGTTCCATGATATCAAATCGGAGCCCTCGCGAATTTTCTCGCAATTAACGTCGTTATTTCCGTCACAATGGGTTTGCGGAATCGCCTTTAATTTCGCGTCAACCTCGCTTGCCCCCGTTACAAAAGGATCGTCTTCTCCCGTCGCGGAATTCCCTTTCTCGACGCTCGACGTGTATGATTTATCTCGCGTATTGTCACAGCAATCTTTCACGTCCGCGAATTCCTCTCGGATTTCAGTCAGTTTCACTGAAGAAGAAGCGGCGCTTTGTTCGCCGGCCTGTTCATTGCCGGGAATGGATTCGCGGCCGCGCGAACTGTCGCACGGTGGCGCACCGATTTTTACGTTAGAGCCGCGTTTCGACGGGGACGAGCTAGGCGAATCGATCGCGAATCGTACCTTCGTGCCTATAACGCGACACTCGTCATTGTTATCGAGAACGTCAGACGATCTCTTGCCGCTCGTTCGATCATTTTCGTCTGTGCTGTCTTCGAATCGGCAGTCGTCGAACTTCCGCGCGAAGTCACCGTCGTCGAAAGGATCTCTCCATCTGCCCAGACACTTTTCGAACGGGAGATTCGTCGTCGTCACGCGAAAACAGACGTCACCGTCGTCATCCAACAACGTATGCGCTCTCGACGATTCTTCCTCGCGCAAGTTCTGCGAGTCCCCGGGATCCACAGAATCGTTTCTACTCCATGTATCGGACACCACGTTCTCGAAATCGTGCCGAGTGAAGAAGAGCGGTGGATATCTGTCGTATGCTTTTCGCTTAGACGACGCGACATTGAGGGAGGACAGAAACGGCGGCGGTTTCGATACGATTGACTTTGGAATTGGATCATCGATTGCGCTGTTGCTCGACGTCGAGCTGCCTCCCGCGGATCTCGTATCGTTGCGAGGCTTCGCTTCGATCATTCTCGACGCAGTGTCGACGACGCTACTCTCGCGGTGGTGTCGCTCGGTTTCGGCTCTCGGACAGTTCGCCGCGGTGTCGCATTGCGGCTGGCGGGTTTCGACGTATCTAGAATTGTTTCGTCGACATTTTTCCGGTAGAAGCGGCGGCGGCGGTGGCGGCGGTGGACGTTTTTGAGATATCGCGACGTCGCTCGTGGTTTCCGTTGCATCGCTGCTCGCCACCGACTGATCGATCGGCGCAATCTTGATCTTACGTTTCGTTCGCCGCGGTGGCACAGGTGGTTCAGACGAATTTCCGTTATCTGCCAAAGAAAAAAGATTTAGGATCTTAGAGAAAGGTTCTTTAATTTCGATAGAGAGAATAAAAAACGAGAAATTTCAATTGATTCGAAAATGATACATTATTTGATATATTATTGATGTAACGTTTGCGATTCTTACAATTGTACATAACGCAAACGATGAATATATGCTTAGCGGACGAACTGTTAAATTTAGAACTTAAACACGAGACGGTATCCGCGACGCTCAACTGTCCGAGACATACTAAAGGTGATTCCTTAGAAATGACACATAGACTTCCCCTTCTTGTTACACACGGTCAATATCAATGCTTATATACCATTGCTAAGTTTTAATTTTATGCTATGTAACTTCATTAAAGACACAGGCGCAAAAATATTGCGCGTGATATTATTAGGAAAATTTATTTTTATTTTATTGTAATATATAAAATTGTATACAAAGATATGTATGAAAACATATGTATGTTTTTTTAGTCTATTTAAAGAGACAGATTTAATCAAATACGCTACTTTATTTTTTTGTGTGTAAAATTGTGTTAGATTTGCTGAATAGTTAGATTAAAAGGTTATTTTTATTCCTAAAGTATTTTCTAAGAAATTGTTTTTTCTAAAGTATTTTTAATTTAAACGGTCAAGAGAGTTACGAACTTCGGTAGCCGACAAGGGCTTCGCTAAGCGGATAACAGCAATTCGATTACCTCCGAGGCGAGTGTTACCGTATGTTCGACCGTGTATGACCTAGTGGAGATAATAGTCTTTTCGCAAATAGAATTTTCTATAAAGTTCCGTCATATGTGGTCAATAATAACGAAAAACATGATAAATTGTCGAGATTTTCGACAAAATTTTTATATGTATCCAAATATGAAATAGATACGCGGGTTATATATATAGACACGTCACTTACCTAAATGAAAACTTGGCGACTCGTTCTACTGACGTCGAAGTCTTCTATAGATAGCAGCATGCTGGCAGATTTTAGTGCGTTATTGTCAACGAGATCAGTCATGTATAGGCTGCAGTTGGCGTTATTATGATTGCCCATAGCGCTGGATGCGGCGCTGCTATATGCGCTTGAAGTATTCTGCACCGATGCCACGTCCGTGGTTTTCTGAATGATCCACTTGTTCATCATGCTGGATGTTTCCGCCTCCGACGACACGTCGAATTTGATGTCGCTGTGAACGAGATAGAACGAAAAAATTAACTCTGCTAAATAATATTTATAGAAATTAATTAATCCGCGAAATGAATCAATTATATCAATTATTGAATCGAGAACAACGTAAAACGTTGCACTTTGAGTCTAATTTATCCGAAATTGTTTGCTAGATGAAAAATTTTTGCAAGACATTTTCCGTTATTTTAGCAAGTTGTTAAATTAATTAATTCATATCAGCTGAGATGTACTCACTGTAAGTAATTGTTCTCTACAGAGTTCTGGCCCTGGTCGTTTCTCGATTCCAAGCTTTTTCGAATAGCAGGCTGCGAAAGAACCAACTCGACCGTTTCGGACGAGCTCTGCAGCATCTTCAGAGCGTCCTCGTAGCGAAGATTCAGCAGATTCTGTCCGTTTATTGCTACAATCCGGTCACCTGTCGAGAAAAATTTAACAACATATTTACTTTTGCATCTAGTTAAATTTATATTTATTTATGTTACTCTCTAATTAGTCTAATTCAAATCTATCTATTTAGTTATATATATCTTATATCTTTTTATTCATTTGTTATATCATTGTAGTTAACTACATTGATATTAATAGACAGTTAATTTCATCTATAAACTCGACTGCGAATCAGATAGATGCTTTCATTTTGAAACAATGTAAACATTTTATTTGCGAACCTTTGTTTACGTTTCCGGCCATATCGGCTGATCCGCCAACGGAAACCGCCTGAACATAAACGCCACCGTCGTTACCCTCCATCACTTGCAAACCTATGCTACCACCGTGGCCGCGTTCCAACTTGATCGTGTGCAAAATTCGTTCCTCGGCGAATGACAGCTCTTCTAAACGTGCCATTAAAGACGTTGATATCGATTCGTCGTCTGGTATCCGAAACGTTTCATCGTTGGTTCGTATATCGGCATCTGTCGAGGCAATAAGCAAACGGATTTTAAATAAAACTTTTATCTCAACAATGACATTTGTGACAAATGATGCATGAAATGTTTATAGAATATAAAAATTTTTCGCACCCAACAGAATCAGCTCATCAAATATCTAATTTATTTCGAAAAATTTTATAAGAGTATTTTTTATATCAAAATGACACAATTTTTTGGACTTCTAAAATTTTCTATATTTGACCTCAATATTGCTAAGAGCAATATTTTGTAATTATATGTGTAAGTACAAATAATTATTTTATAATGATTAAAAGTATTTTTATTTGTATAAAAGGGATTTTTATGTATGAAATGTATTTTTACATTATCACTTACTCAGCACGTATGCTTCCGGCATGGGTGATTCGGTAGATCGTGCCGAGAGCGATTGAATAGACGATTCGGTGTCGGACTTTAGAGATAGTGATTCCGTGTCGTCGGTAAGCGCGGTATCTTTCTGGACCAAGCTACTGTAAATCGCTCGCGTTCCCATTTTCACACCCAATCGACGCGGCAGGCTAGGTGTACGTAAACCCGACTGCCTCGGCGCACCGTAATTCGGTAAGCTGGATGCTTTCATCTAGAATGATAACATTGCCTCATTAAACAGAGAAATACGAGATAAATATCTATAAAATAATCACACCAAAAGTTTAATAATAAATTAGGAAATTAATAGCAATGAGAGAATTTTAAATAATCAATATATAAACTACATGTATGAAATATTAATTAGGCCGAAAGTTTAATAATAGTCTCAAACATTAATAGCAAGCAGAGAAAATATCGAGCAATCGATATAAACTACATGCATGAAATATAATTGATATACCTTTTGCAATGTCTTCTTAACGTCTGATACATTCCAAACTTCATCCGGAACAGGAAACTCGCTCTTTCTCGACAGACGAACTTTATTAATAGCGGCGTATAATTCTTCAGGGTTGTTAGGTTTATCTAACTGGTTGATGTTGTTCGATATAACTTTTGGGAGCGAATATGTACAATCGGTTTCAGCCTCGCTTTCTAGCCCGGGACAGCCGTAGAGCTTGTCGTGCTCCGATTTCGTTTCTTTGGGTTCCAACAGGATCTTGTGCGGCGTCGTCAAGCCTCTCTCCGATTCTTCCTCTGTGTCTCGCGATTGGCCCTCCGGTTCTAATCGCACGTTTACCTGCGCGTAAAGAGCATCTTCCTCGGACGAATAAAAGCCAGGTTCGCGACCAGCGTCCTTCGTCGTCGTTGTCGTCGTCGTCGTCGTCGTCACTATAATTGTGTCCTTCTGAGGATTTTCATTCTCTTTATTTTGATATTCCTCCAGTTGCATCGGATAATTTATTCTCTGCTGCACTTTAACCGCATTCGCGATCGTTATCTTAGTTTTACCGTCGCCGAGCTTGGGTTTCAATGGTGTAGGTTTTGCTTCCGTCAGAGGCACTCCAAAATCTGAAAAGTGATGTAGATTGATCATTTTTTTAAATATCTTTATACGAATGTTTTAAGGAAATAATATTTCACCAAAAGTGGAATTTGCTAAATCTTATTTATGTTATATGTATAATTATTGTATTTTAAAAACTGGAGAAAATCTAATAAAAATAACAAACGTGATAGATTGAGAAATTAGTAGTAGCAATTAAAATATCAGATTAAAAAAAAACTTTTGTATTTAATGATTTCTGCCAGATTATCGGTATAATTGTCGCGCTGAAAGTTCCACACGCAGTTCAATTTTCTGCGATATTTACATTTTAAGAAGATTTCCATACAAGAGGAGGATCAAGATCTATGCGGCAAAGTGTTACCATTTAGCTAGTTTTCCTGTCGCGTAACTTTCGCGGAAAGTTCAAGTTCTGAAACATTTCAGCAAGCTTAATCGGTTGGAAAAGAGCGCGTGTACCTTTAGCGAGGCCCTGAAGGGACGTGAGCTCCGAACGAAGTCTGAGAAAGAACTGATGATGCAGGGAGGTGAGCTTGAAGGCGAAGTAACTTCTAGAAAATAGAAAGGTTCTTTATGCAAACGTCGTTATTGTAAGCGGTGGCGCGCAGTCGAGGGCACTCGATATGATACACGATTTTCGAGCGAGTGCTCGCCGCGGCGCTTCGCTCGATCGATCGTCGAAAATTGCGACGCGCGAGCAAACTTACTTTCGATGATCCATCCGCAATTTAAACTTGCATCGTTTCCCATTCAGTTTGCTGTACACCACCAGACAGCTCTTGCTGTAACTCAACGTCTGCACGTCCCGCCACTGAAAGTGGGCCAATTCCGTCCTCTCCCTCGGCTCGCCCCCACGCTCCAGCAGCTTCAGGCCTTGAGAATGTATCGCCAGCCACACATTGCTCTCCGTTTTTCTCTTGCCGCCCTTACTGCTATTCTTACTGTTGTTACTGTTAACGCTATTGATATTATTATTGTTATTTTTGTTGTTGTTATTGCACGTCTCGTCGCGGCTGCATAGAGCCGCGTTCTTCGCGTGCTCGTCCGAGTAGGGTATCGTCGGCGCGCTCCCGCGAGAGCTTAATCGCGGGATCCCGATTCTGCCGTAGGCGTCCCGGGCGGATTTCTCCTGGCGATACCCGTTTCCCGCGCCGTCCTGCGACGGCACGGCCGCGACGTCGCGGTTGTCGGACACGGACGCGCTCTTCCCCTTTCTCTGCCGCGCCATCAGCTTCTCCAGCTCCTTCGAGTCCACCGTGGCGATGTAGTAGTGCGAGCCGTAATCCGGCAGGGACTGCGCGTGAGTTATGAACATCTCCTCGGCTTTGTTCGAGTCCAGGCCGCGGCGGTCGCGGTGAGCGCGGTGTAGCTGCGCCCGAAGTGTATCGGCGTCGACGCAGGGCTGCGATTGATGCCGGTCCGCGCTCAATATCAAGGATTCCGGTACATAGTGCTCGAGGAGGAAGTAATCCCCACAGCCGTGCTCCTGCGGGATACACAATAGCTCTGATGAAGCGGAGAAGTTATGTATGGATTATGTCAGAATTATTGTCAACTGTGTTACAGTAGATCCGAAATAACCGTCTCTCAGACAATTCGCTGTTTACTCACAATCAAATTGCTGAGAACTATGCAACTATTGATCTCTGAATTAATAGCCGTAGCAGTTTAATAGCTGAATTTTATCGCATAGAAATTACATATAATATAATTTTGTAGTTATAAAATATATAATATTTATTATTTTTACATTTTAACTATTTTTTAAACTCTAATTTAGTGTTGACAGATAAAAGATGAAGTTAATTCTGGAATTTATTACAATATTTGTTTCTGTTAATCCCCGTTTTACTTAAATTTTAGAATACAATATTCGTCACTTTAGAAAATCTTCGACATTAAAATCTTTGAATTTTAACAATCGTTAGACTCACACTTATATGTATGAAAATTCTTAGATTTTATCATTGTGAAGTAGAAGTTAATTGCGTTTCATGTGTATATAAGAACATAGATTTTACAGAGTCACAAATATTCTCTAGCTAGGGTTTCACAGTTTTTCTTTTCACCTAATCTCTATATTATTTAAAGTTTAACAATCATTTTTGAACATTCTGTTGTTTTGTATCGTGGAGACAGCAATTTCATTCCAAGTGGCGCATATCGCATGAATCACTCGTTAACTCACGTTGACGTTGTAGTTGCCGAATTCAGCTTGAAGCGCGAGACCCGTCAAATTGATTAATTCGGAATACGGGCAGACCAGCTGCTGCTCCAGTATACACCGCCTTATTTGCAGATACAGCAGATGCTTCGATATCCAACTCCTGGAAAAACAATACGGGCCAAGTTAGTCGCCGTCGAGTCGAGCGCATTGTCGTTGTCTGGTTTGGCAACGAACCTGGTGCCGCGAAGAGACGGCAGGAAGAATCGGAGTCGCAGATACAGCATGAAACTAGTCGGCAGACCGAGCAGACTCTTGCTCTTGCCGCTGCTCAGCCATCCCGGCGGCGCGACCTTATTTAATTTCGTGTCGGGTGGTAACATCGCGAAATCCCCGGCCAGTAGCACGGCCAATCCTAGAGTGAAGTTTTCATCGAGGCTTTCCGCTTGGACAATAGCCTGGAAGGATTTGCGTACACAATGCGTAAAATGATATATGTATTGTAGAACCTGTCTGAAACTAGTTAAATTCATATATGCCACGGTTTAACTGATAGCTTTAATGCTACGGAGCGATAGTTATATGAACAAGCATTAGTTAGACGTAAAAATAATATAATTATTTGCTGCATTATCGTTTTATTTTTAGTGTAAACCGATGTACGGATTTGATATTTCCTGAGGATTTGATATTTCCTGTGAATGTTTTTACTTATGCAATGCGCAAAGAAACGCGAGAGGGAAAGCTGAAATAGTGCCCGTAAACTACGATTCATCGCAAAATTATTATGCGAGACAAGCAATTAAATGCAGAGAACACGGGTGTGCATTTGATTGCTCCATGAAGATGATTATTATAGCGCGACATAATACGCATTTCTGCCGCAGAGGTAATTTTCCATTGGCGCGAATCTGTAGGAGTAATCTAATTTGGAAGTTCTCAGCGAGCTCCCGGGCGCGCTCTGTAAATCGACCATTTATTAAAAATTGCACGACAAAACTCCTACTCCAGTCACGTTCAAAAGCTTGAAATGAATGGCAGATACAGAATTGCGAGCTTGAAATAGAGGCTGTCTTTCTATAGACTTCTAGTGAAATTAAATTCCCTTCCTTCACTTTTGCGTTTCAGTGTTTTTGAAAAAAAAGTCGTCTGTTAAACATCTTCTAAGTTATAAGAATTTTAAAAGCACCGAGTGTTTGTGCGGCAGAGTAATGTAATTGTTTTTAATTATCATAATGGCTTTTTGATTTTCACATACAATTTTTATTTTAATATTCCTACAAATAACTCTCAAGAATAATATATTGCCGACCGACTCTTCCATTCGGTAATTTTATTGGTAACATTACGAGAAAGGAGTCTACCTCTGTAACGTTGGATTTGTACAAACGTTGAAGCATAGATTTTTATGGAAGAAGGAATTGCACACACAATACGCTCGTCGTCGTCGAGATCACATAACTCGTGGTTTGCGGATCTGTCGTATATAATGATTAGGCTTGGCGGCTCGCCAGAACTTCTCGCGAGTTCACGCCGGAATTTGTGGTCTCGTAAACAACCGGCCACACGTCTTGGCTTTCGCGGCCTAAGTGCGGCTTCGAGAGGCCACCGTCGCGCGAGCATCACGATCGAACCAGTTCCGACATCTTATAAGTTAGCGGAACAAAATGAGCAGAACCAATTCCAATTATAATATATTTATCTGTTGTTAAAAAGTTGCCAAAGAAAAAAAAAAATTAAGAGAACTGGCGCGAAAGTATATTTTTTAAAGGACTTTTGCCGAGATATACATATACACCGGCAGGATACATACTTTCGTTGTGCGCAGCAAATGAAAAATAATTCTTTTACGAAGCTCTCGCGAGACGCGATATTCATTTCACTTATAGGTGATACCATTTATTAGCGTTCCGAGAAATGACTTCATAGAGAAGAATCTGACGAGGTAGAAAAGTTACACGCAATAAAATGGGATAATGTTTGAAGAATATCATCGAAAATTGATCTCTAACCTCATTTAATTTAATTAATTTATGTTGGCGTTTATTATGTTGTTAAATGAATGATGTTTATTATTGCTTCATTATCTTTGAATTAACATATTACATACAAATTTGACGCGAAAGCAATGATCATTAGTCACAAGATTGATTTGGATGGCTAAATAAATGCCATTTGTGAATTGCTACTTCAATGAAATAACTACTTCATGTTATAACGATATTACGAATAAAGGTCAGTGCGTTTTTAATATTTTAAATTGCAGTCGAATTTTAAACTTTAGAGAATGTCAAACAGTCTAGATAATTTTTTCATTACTAATCAAAAATACTGAATAAGTTCCGTGAAATATCCTTTTTTTTGTTCTTTTATTCCTTTTTAAATAAATTCCGTTTAAAATATTGTTTCATTATTGTTGATATAAAATTATTTTGATGCGCTTTGATCTTTTCGGCAACGAACTTACCTGAAATAAATCCCCGGCGGTGACCTTTTGAGGATCACAGGTTACCTCCACGCGTTGTCCTGTTAACATTATTACGACTATCCGGCCAGAGTTGCCCGCCTACGCAGACAAATAAATTATTAGTTTAACATCTGTCCATCTTTCTCTTTCTCTCTTTTTGCAACTTCATGATACAAATTTTTATTTAAATTTATTTTTCTTGCTTAAAAAAAAATGTTAAATTTTTTCTTAAAATACACGAGATTATTTATTTTTATGAATTGCATAGACGATATATATCTCTATTATCATTTTAATACTAACATTTGCGTATTTCATGGAAATTATAAATTACAAATATATTTTATGCATAAATGTAGGAGCTTAGCAAAGTATAAAACATTTATTCTAGTTAAATAAAATTAATATTTATTTGAGGTTTAAAAAATAAAAAATTAATTGTTAGTTTTTTATTCAAGAAACACGAAACTTTTGAATTTATATGAAAATAATTCCATGTTGCGCAAAGCCACGTACACAGCCAGATCGAGGGATACTACCAAGATCCGGTATGGTCTAGTGGCTAGGATACCTGGCTTTCACCCAGGAGGCTCGGGTTCGATTCCCGGTACCGGAAATCTTTTTACCCTTGTCTCACCTTCTATATGCCACAAGTGCGTTCTTAAGATCGTCCCTAAACGTAATCCGGTATGGTCTAGTGGCTAGGATACCTGGCTTTCACCCAGGAGGCTCGGGTTCGATTCCCGGTACCGGAATATTTTTTTTATTTATATTTGACAAAAACAAGTAAAATAATTTAAATTATATTGCAAGAGTAGTGCAAACAAAATTTTTAAAGCGATAAGTGACATAATTTTTATTAATATATATATATTTTATATTTTAATATGTTACCCGTGAAAGCAGAAAGTAATTAAGTACATTATATTAAAATGGATATGCTAAATTATTTCACATGTGTCTGGAAATTAAACGTACATTTTAAAATAAAAAAAATTTTTTTTTTAGGTTTTATTATGTTGAATAATTGCATAATAATATTTTATTGTATGAATTAGGTAGTTACTTTTTGTTTCATTTTGTAAAATAAGTTTATTTGTTAGTTTGCAATAATAGCACATTACGTATATATTATTTTATAATTAATATAAAGTGTAATATTATTGATAGCAAATCGATATATGAAGTTTAAGCCTCTCATCTTCAATCCGGTATGGTCTAGTGGCTAGGATACCTGGCTTTCACCCAGGAGGCTCGGGTTCGATTCCCGGTACCGGAATCTTTTTGTTTTTTTTTTTTTTAATTTTTAAGCATTGTATAATGTTAACAAATATTTTATTTTAACAGTATGTTTAAATTTTTATTTTTATTATTTTGCAACTGCAATGTTTTATATTTTTATTTTTAATTTTAATGTTTCGAGTTACATACATTTCTTTTTTTAAATAATTCAAAATATTAAATAATAATGCAATATATAATGAAAAAATAATAATGTTCTATTAATAGTAATTAGTATATTAGATATTAGATTTCAATGGTATATGCAATATTACATTTTCTAAAAATATATCATTTCTATATGCATTGTCATCACTGTGGAGAGAATGACCATCATCATCCGGTATGGTCTAGTGGCTAGGATACCTGGCTCTCACCCAGGAGGCTCGGGTTCGATTCCCGGTACCGGAATATATTTTTTGCAGTTATATTTTTGTGAATATTTTAATATTCTTTTTTACAGTTTTTATTTTTAGAGATTATTAAATGAATTTATGTAATAAAAGTCATAACGATAATATTGGACCAAAGTGATGGTTTGTAACAGTGAAGCCACTCGACCTCCGGTATGGTCTAGTGGTTAGGATACCTGGCTCTCACCCAGGAGGCTCGGGTTCGATTCCCGGTACCGGAAATTTTTTTTAAACTACGTAATTTTATAAAGCTATGTTAATAATTATATAAAGTTGCCTATTTAATTTCCTGTTCATTCTAGAATTCAGGAATTATTTAAATTTTTCTTTATATCCTTTAATTATTTTAAACTTAATGCACAGAAAATGAATAAAAATTAAAAGTAGATTTTGTACATTTCCATTAAAAATATTTCATTTTTTTTTAACGAGAAATACGATTTACGACGTGTATAAAATACAATATGTGCTTATAACTTCAATAATTTAAAATTTACGATAAATGAAAAGTTAAAAATGAAAGATAAACGTGTATCACAAGTAGGTTAAAGTTCAAAATAATTTATGTCCTAGCTTCTAGTTAATTATTTTTATTTTCATACCTTGACTTGTCCCACGCATAATGTCTTCGGGGGCTGATTGGCACGAACTACAAACTCGGGACCAACACATTGTGCTTTATTGAAACACCTCGTGGGTCCACCGACTGTTCTGTACAAGCGTGACGGTGCTCTTTGAACTGCTTTTCCTCGTCGAGCTCTAGGCCCGTTTCTCACCATGATTCTGAAAATATTTTCATACAATTTTTTTTAGACGTAACAGAAAAAAAATATTATCACAGCAACATAATAAAATATATATTTTAATATAAAAAGCGTGATCTGTAACATAATCAAATGTAATCGATTAACGACGAGTTGACGCTGAAGAGGTTCTTTTTTTTTCTTTTTTTTTTCCTCTGTGGTCGCGTGATTAATATGGATCGAGCAAAGCGAGGCTTTTCATTCGGCACAACAGACCGCGATGCACCTAATTATGCAGCGAACCGAAACGCCTATGGCAAAATTTTGCAGACAGACATCACGTGGAGCGCTATATACAGCGATGTTAACGAACTCTCGCGCGCCGAGAGTTTAATTAAACTTTAACTGGGGTAGACTCCGGATGCTTTTTTAGGGCAGTCATCACTAAGTGCCCCCTTGTCTTTCTCTTTTCCTATCTTTCTCTTCTCTCCATCTTCCCCATTGTTTCGAGAACTTGGCGCGGGAAGAGCGCGTCGAGAAAAGGTCGCGTGTTTTCCCGAAGCCGAAATCAATTTTTACGATTAAGGATGTAATCTTGGATGTAATGTTTACGCGGAGGAGAATAGCACAGATTTGTGAAAGTAATATAAGAGAAGTAGAGAACCTACTTGCATTTATTTAAATTTTTTAGAAACGAGACGATTGGATTAAAAGATTGCTTGACATTTTATGAAATAATTTATTATCAATGTCACGTTAATTAATTAAAGATTATATAATATATTATTCGCGGTTGAATGCTAAAGTTGAAAATGCAGTGAATATTTTACATTGTTTTGTGAGAAACTGTGCAGAGGGTTATTTTAATTTAATTAATCGCTCCGATCTATTATAATTTCTAGACACGACAAAAGTTGTATTTATTATCTTTGCCTAACTATATATGCGTTTTTTGTTTCATTTCTGCTCGACTAAATGTCACAAAATCTAGAGTTCTCTCATAACTCTCGCGAAGGTCAAAGGTTGCCGCCGCGCGCCGCGTGTTTCGACCTTTTCACACAACCGACATGGATGCGGAACAGTCTCGATCGGCACGTCGCCGTTCGACTGCCTGCATCATCCAGCTAGTTTCACGCCCTCCGGGGATATGTATCCTGAGTTGTTCAAAACCACGGTGCGTCAGAGGAAAATTGTCTGACGCGTCTCTCTGCTAGAGTGAACCCTCTCGTAAGCGCTTATTAACGGGAACATACGACTGGGAGGCAAAACTTAATAATGCGGGTCGCGCGCGAAGATTGCGAAACTGTTCCCCTTGTGTCCTCATTTGCCTCCTCATCGCTTAAACGCGCCCTCACCACTCTCGACGCGAGATCGATGAAATGAAATTCTAACGGGGGAAGTATGAATTTCGAAGTAGTAAATATAAATTTCTGGATTATCCGTAATCCGACATTATCGTTATATAAAATAGCGAGTTCGCTTGCCCTCGTCGCAGTGTATAACGGCACGGTGCATAATGCTGTACATTGATGTTTTTTAAGGGAGCTCTGAGACTTTACGCGACTTTTTCTTTTCAGAGAAGTACTAAATAAAAGAACGTTTAATAAAAGAATACTACGGGTAACTTTTTTTTTCTTTTTCTGTTCTTCTCTTCTAAACGAAATTGGTTATTGATTAAAATTTTATCGGCTAGCTCAGATGGTTTGTAACGATTCGAAATAGCAAACTGCGTCGGAATTGAATGCTTTTCTCTAATAATCAATAATGAGTAATTTGTTGCTCAATTTTCTGACAAACAACTTATTTTTTTTCTTTCTTTTATTATGACAGAAAGCTAATGTATAATAGATTATGATGAACTGACGTAAATAATTGATTACGATATAAGAAAAAAGAAATTACCTGGGAGGCTTTGCCGGCGGCTCCGTGTGGCTATTACATTCCGAATCGGAGAGAGCGGTTTTTCTCAAGGTGGTGATAATTCGAGGTGGCTTCGGAGGTCCCTGGAGCCCCCTCAGCCTCATAGTAGTTGCTGAATTTTGTTGTCGTATCGTCTGTCCTTCTTTTCGCGCAACGCCGACGCGAGATTCAGTCGTTGCTACACTCGGCTGTGACAATCGCTTGAAATCCTCGTCAGCTTGCGTTCTACTCGGCAGCTGCGGATTCGAGTGTTGCCTTTGCAGGAGCATCCTTCCCGTAGACGTTCGTCCGTATATATCTTCGCGAAGACGTTCATTTGGTTGCGAAGTTACGTCGGGTTGGGAGCGACCGGTATTCGAGGGATGCCTATTTCGAACGAGTTTTTAGTGCCTCGGAATGAGAAGGTGTAGACATTGCGTAAAATAGGGAAAATTACACGGAAAAGACAATTTTGCTGAATCCAGATCTGAAAATAATTTTTGTTCAATAATCAAAATAATTTTGTGCCAAAGTCAAAATTGCTAGAATATCAAAATGTTTTATAGCAATGCTTATCAGTTTTAACATTTCAACAAATTATTTTTAACTATTTTTAAAAAAATTTTTAGACCTTTCAACAAAATCGTTCTCTCTGTGTAACCCTCTGACAGTTTGACGCGAAATTTACATACACACAGCTCAACTGTAGACTATAAACTTTATCTGAAAAGCGCGTTTTATCGATGAAACAAATGTATATCAAAGCAATTGCGGACATTCTTATTTGACACGATAAGATATCGAGATATAGAAAAGAATTACTATATAATGTTATGTCTTAAAAAGAGTCATTTAGAAGAAAGCCACTGTGGCGTGCTTTCGAAAGAATAAGTTAACGAAAAGTCATTATAATGTCGCGTAGTAACCAAAGAATTAAAGATAAATAATCTACATCTGATTTTTATTTTTAATAAAATTATTTAAGACTAGAATAATAGAAATAATAGAACATTATTTTATTTTAAGTTCCGGACGAACGTTTTGGACCAAATAGCTTTAAATTTGTGAGAACATCTATGTTCAAATGTAATATCCTTCTGAAAATTGACTTGTAATGAAAAGCTATTGTGTAGAATCTGTAAGACTGTTCTCATCCTTATGATTTAATTCCCATTTTTATGATGAAATTTAAAAAGAATTAAATTTTTTCATCTCAAAATCTGGACTTAACATCACGACTTCAGAAATTATAACAAGTACGAAGGCATAGATAGTATATAAATTATGAGAAGTAATATATTACAAATAAAATCGATTGATTTTCCTGTTGCGAAATAAGTACGCGAATGATATCCCGCGCGTACCTGTTTATTGATGACGATCCACCGTAAACCTCGTCGCCGTGACAGATCGCGGGAGCTTTCGCCGACAGTCCATTGACTCGCACGTCCTGGGAGCTCAGGAAGGGCTTAACCGGCAGGGCATATATCGGGTCGTTGTAAACATTTCCGTCGGGATTACCGTCGGCCATCGCGCTCGTCGTCGTCGGTAGATTGCCACTACTCCTGGTGTGTTGAAGCCGCGTGTAAACCGGCTGCGAGTACGTCCTCGAGTGATGATGAATCCGACGTGTCGTCGCTGGCCCTATCGATCGGCTGCCGCATTGGATATCCAGCTGCGATTGAAAGTGCGTTCTGTAGGCGCTGAGAGCGGTCTGCCGTTGTTGCTGCTGCGGCTGCTGCTGTTGTTGTTGTGGCTGCTGCTGCTGCGAGTCGAACAAGCTCGTCAGATTGGGATGCGACTGCGAATTGCGCGATTGCGCCTTGAAGTGCGCCCCTTTCGCGTATTGGTAATTGTAATGATGACTGCGATAATCCTGCTGACCCTTCGGCGGTTGTGCTGCATAATCCTGTTGCTGGTGAAGCGAGCGAAATTGATTGGCCGGACGTTGAACGCGATCGTATTGTTGTTGCTGCCGTTGCTGAACAGTTAATTGATTCGGCAAATGTTGCCCGACACGTGCCTGATGTTGAAAAGATGGCGGTTGACCATTTACAGCTTGGACATAGTCCTGCTGTTGCTGCTGTTGTTGCGGATGATGATGATGCCCGTAGATTTTCTGATGATTCAATTGTTCGATCATGTTCCGTGTAGGGTATAGGGTGTTCAGCTGGTAGAGGGCTGCTCGTTTCCGCGCGGCGTATTGTGGTGACCTCACGACTTCTCGATACATTTCCATCACTATGTGCGTGAAGGGCTTTGCTTGTAGACGCGTCCGGCAATATTCGGATATTACCTGCAAAGCAAGAACATGATACTGTAGTACTGTCAAATCGCACATTAATGGCGTGGGTGGCTTTTATTGATATCTGACACGAAAGGATCCGCGATAGAAGCGGAAACTGCGCGAAATATAGTCCTACATACGAGTTGATATTGAAAAATGTGACATCTTTTTATTAGAGAATTCCTGAAAAATGCAGAATTCGAAATGTGGGTGGCTTTTATTGATATCTGATAGGAAAGGATCCGCGATAGAAGCGGAAACTGCGCGAATTATATAGTCCTACATATGAATTAATATTGTAAAATGTGACATCTTTTAATTAGAATATTCTTGAAAAATGCAGAATTCGAGATGTGTAATTTTTTTTATATCAATAATTAGCGTATGTGAAGTTAGCATCTCAACATTAAAATTTATTAAAATAGTTCTGATTAGAGTTCCCGTTTTATTTTGAAGAGACGAAGAATTCCCTATTGTTTATAACAAGAATTTTGCTTAATAACTAAGTATTCGATAAATTTTGAAGATATAAAAAGTAAGCACTCCATTTTTTAAATTAAAATAAAAAATGATTGTTAAGCAGAACTCTTGTTATAAACTATAAGAAGCTCTTTGGAGCAAAATGAAGTGGAAACTCTAATCAGAACTATGGAATTTTAATGTTGGAGTGCTAACTTCACACACGCCAATAATTTATAGAATAAGTACAATCAGAGCGTTATGTTGTGACGTGAAGGTAGAATTACTTGAGTAGCGTGATTTTATATATACATATATATCAGATAAACGCTCATGGAAATCTGGAAGTTCGCAGTAATCATCGCAGACATAATATGATCGTGCAGATGCGTTTATCGTGCTACCCAGCGCGCCGATTATCTAGTTTCGAAACTTTCGCATCGCGCAGTAGACGAACTATTAGCTTAAGAGGACAATAGTTGTTGTCGGAATTCTATAGATCCTGCTAAGCTAAGATCCTCAGGGAGAAGTGCTAACACCGATTAACGCGTCATTGTATTCCCTGTAAAGATGAATACGAAACTTTACGCGCAGTCAATGAAAAGATTGCATAAGATATTCTCTTTTTACAAAGATTTCCTAATGAAATAATCATAATCGAAAAGATTAAATATCTTTGTAGAGTTAATTAGAATGTCGCTTTTAAATTTATTCACCGTAACACGTACTATAGCTTTCAGCTTTACTGCTCGCAATTAATTAGAATAGTTCCAATCAGTTCTAATCAAATTGATATAATTCTAATCAGTTTTAATTATGTGATATATGCATTTACAGCTTTTCAAGTATTTCTTCTTACAGTTAGGACAAATAAAAATGGAGAAAAGCTTTTAATAAAGAAATTATTTCTATGTATCGTTTAATAAATAGAATGTCAATTTTGGTAGCAAATGTAGCATTGAATAATGAATTAATGATAAAACTTTCAGTTAAGAATGAAACCCGGACAAGTATATAAGTAATCGGTCAAAAAATTTATTGCGGAAATATTCTGAAGCTAAGCTGAAGTTAATAAATAGGATCGGGGCGACCTCTCATTCAGCTACGGTAGAAATTTCTCGACGGACGAGGCCAATGGGCAGACCTGAGATTGATATGCCGTTTCATTGCACTGGGACATTAAGAAATAAGCGATGTGCGAGAAGAGTAATAGACGTGTAGACTATTATTCTTAACAAATAACGGCAAACGGTGCTATCAGTTCGTGCCACGATTGGCATCCACCGGCTGCGAAGTCAGTGAGGCACTCGTCTTAACCCCACGGCGTGCTCGGCCACAGGCTTGCTTTATCCGCGCGGATAGATACGGCCAGGCAAAGTAGGTACTCGAGCGGATAATTTATTGGCCGCCGAGGATTCCTCGTAGGAATTGCGGTTCCGCATTACGCCGCATGCCGCGTGCCCTCGCCCTTCCGCCCCCTCCCTTCCCCATTTGGCTTCCGATTTCATCAATTTCGGGGGTTATCGGGGCTGCAGCTGCGGAATTATCGCGGCTCGAGATGAACGACTTATTACGGCCGCCGTCGCCACCGCCGCGCCGCCGCGCCGCCTCCTCTTCTTCGCGCGCGATAACGGCCGCCGCGTTTTTGAGATTGCCGCCCGTTAATCATCGAGCTCGGCGAAATTATCGTAGATATATGTGGGCCACCGCATACTCCCGTATGCAATTTTACGTTGCAGGACCGCCAGCTCGTCGTGCCGTTCGAGGTGCACGCTAAATCCCTGAAAGATCTGGGCTTGAGACCGGGAATTGCACGCGGACCGGTTTACGAATTTATCTCTTGTAATGTCGCAGTCGCCTAATGACGTCCCGTGCATAAAATAATTCTCTTGAGAGTGAGATTTGAATCCACGATTTGACTCACGTAGATTTATCGGCGAATTCACTGTTAACGGCTTTACTGACCCATTTTGATCTTCGTTTTAACTCGATATACTGATTATTACACAAAGAAACTAATGGACTCTGAAATTAAAAAAAAACAAGTACGGAAAAAGGGATTAATGAGAGTCAACGCGGTACTTGGTGCGTGTAAAATTCAACCTTTTTAATACGTATCTTCCTATTACGTACTGATTATTCACTGGAGCTTTTACAAAATTTGAACGTATATTCTGCGTAAAATTTTCGATTAATTTCTATAGTGCCGATGTAGTCGAGTAATATTACGGAACCTTTCTCGCGCAAAGGTTCTCTCATTTACAAATTGAAGATGAGAAACTTTTTTTCGTTCTTTCTTATCCCAAGTTTTTTAAGAAAGTAAGGAAGAGAAGTTGATTCTTTTATCTCAAGTCTATACGCGTTTCCAAGATTTGAATTGAAAAATGTCGAAAGGATCGCGTGTCGCGCGCTCATGTGCTCTGCGGACATATGCGATGTGTCCTCGTGGTGTTACAACGTGCGACCGCATCCTCTATCACACTATCTGTTCGCCCTAATATTTACACGTGGGAGAAATCTGCATTGCACGCATCTCCCGTCTGTTTGCTGTCTGATCAAAATAATTTAATCATGCGCGGGGGCGTCGCGCGAGCAAGCCTAGCGCCCACGATTAAATTTCATCTTGCCATTTGCATCTGTATAATGTCGTCGAAAATCCGATGAACAGGTATTGTAGAAATCGCCCGTATACATTAACTCCCCCTCGTTAAAGCCCCTCGATGTGCATAACCAAACTGCGAAATGGAATATTTTCACGCTGGCCTCGCATCTGGAAAATACGCTTTGATTCTATAATGTGTGAGTAGAAGGGAAAAGCGCGCGCGCGCGAGAATTTCAATTAATATTAATCTTACATTTTGTTTATCACACGGGTAAACAGCAGAAATTAATTCAATGCAATATAATAATTGCGTTTATACTCTATATGCAAAATTTAGTTATTATACAATTTATAATAGACTCAAATTATAATAGACATAAACAAAATCTGCGTTTGAAATTACTATTAAATATATAATTGTATGTTGCTATTAGATCTAATTGTAGGTTAATATAATATGGTAAAGGGATAAATATTATGCATATAAAGAGATATAATATATTTCTTTATAGGAATGTCATGCATGGAGCATACAATTGTATATTAAATAACACATTTTTTTGCAACAATGTGTGAAGTATGTTCCATCATATATATATCATTTTCATTATCTTTTTTTACGTGACATCCTTCAAACGTGTTATACCACAGCTCATCGAGCTATTATATGCGGTTGGCGGTTGTCGAAGCGTATATTCAATTGATTTTCAGTTCGTATTAAGACTTATACATATATGTATGTGCACACGTACGTATGTTTACATACACACACACACAAACACACACACACACACATTCGCACATATAGATATACAATAATAAGATCTTATATACATGTTATTTCACGTTTTTTTCGTGACAAATTCTTTTTCGAATTAAGAATTTCTTCTTGAAAGGAAGAGAACGGAAAGCAATTTTATTACACGCGATTTATAAAACTTTTTAATTGTGGACATTAAATATCTCAGTAAAAGAGACTTAAATTAATATTTCATTAAAACAAAGTTTCAAATAGTATTAAACTTGCAGCAGTTGTAACTGGGCTACTAAGTAAATTGCGCACACGTTTGTTATCTCTACGCTATCTCGGGTACTCGGTTACGGACATTTCTTTTTTTTGCTTCGCACAGTTAATTAAATTTCACAATGCCAGTATTCAATCAGATACCAAATATTATTTCTGACTCGCTCATTCTTCGTGTTTCACTTAGATATACGTGTATTCATCGTTGCGACATGACATCTCACGTCACTATTCCTTGTCACGCAAATCATTGGCGCCCTGCTTGCATCTCGAATGTCGTCTCGACGTACAAATGCTGCACGCGCAGCGTGCTCGCCCTGTCCGTGATAGGTGATTCAATTAAAGCGAGCTTTCATGCAAGCCGACGGCGGCGGACACCCAAGGGCCGCGCGGTGTCGTGTGGCTATGATTAAGTCTGTGCGGTCTATCGATTAATCCCGTATATGAACATTACCGAAGTTAAACATAAAGGGTTAGGTATAGCTACCTAAAATTCTCTTTTCAGTGAAATTATCGACGAGTAAAGGGAATTCATAACATTCTCACATCGAATTGAATTTCTAACAATTCACTGGAAAGAGAGGAGAGAGAAAGAGAAAGAGAGAGAGAGAGAAAGAGAGAGAGATATGACAGTGAAAAATAAAAGCACAGAGTCGCGTGATATTACACTTTGCTCTTTAAATGCAAAATACGTATGGTGCTGAACATGCTTTTAACATTTTTAACGATAATGTTTGTTATTATACGGTCTGCTTTCTGAGAATCGTAATTTAGATAATTATTATATAAAATGGAAGCCATGAATAAAATGCATAAGCGCGATGTTCCACATAAAATACCTGTCTCTTGCGATTACGATCTGCATCACATGGACGCATGTGTATGCAGACTCTAGGCGTGGAGACTAGACGTACACACGTATGTACACACGTTTGCTGCAACATCTAGTCGCAGTTGCGAGCTAAAGGATCGAGTTACCCCTGACACGTCGCGTCTCAAAATTTCATCGTCACGGTAGCGTCGCGCGTTATTAGCGGCAAATTGCTTTATTATTCTCACCGTGAAGAGACGACCTGGCCTTTCTTGGCGCGCGTTATGCATTTCTCGTGTGCCCAATTCCAGTCCGACGCAGCTGCTCGTACGTTCGCGACGTTGAATCACTCACCCATTCGTACTCGTGATGTGGAAATTAATTTTGCGTTTACCGTACTTGGGATTAGGGTATTGTTAATACGCGGATTATCAAGATCCAAGTCGCGACGAGTAATGTACACGTTGAATAATGTACCTATGATCCGTGATTATAATTGTCTGCGGTAATCGCTACTTTGGTGCATACACTCATTAAGACGTCTAATTCAATTATAGCGATTTAGAATCTTACCGTTCACTTGAAGCGTATTATATTATTTTAATATTATTTTAATATTTTTATATTATTTTAATTGTTATTATATTATTTTTGAGGCCCATTTTCACAATGTATGGTTATCTAAAGGTTAAAAATTACCAAGAAGTTTATTGTTTGACGACGTTTGATTAGGACTTGACCATCAAGTTAACTTGATGCCAACTCAACTGATGTAACCTTTACACGTAACCTTTATTTTATTTGATTATAAGCTTATTAAAGTGTGTTTTAATTAACTTTCAAGTTTTAGTTAACCTAACTTTTTCGCTAACCATATTATGAAAATGGACGTGAAATGTACTTTCTCCGCGCTATTAATACTGCAATATTAATGTTTTAATTATTAATATACACTACGATTGTAACATCTGATTTTATTGTAAATAAAATATACTCTAAAAAAATATTATAGGATATGTATAAAAATAAATCGTAAAATATGTAAACAACAAGGATTAAAATATTTATTATTGGATTGGATCGTCTGCATTGCTTCAATAATGAACGTTACGTTTATATCTATCTGCAGACATATCGAACTACCAGCAAAATGATGAAACTCGAGAATCGAAAACTGTTTTGCGAAAGATACGTGTGGAAAATGACGCGGGCGAGCGAAGTGAAATATCGAGCGCTGAAGAGTCACTCTAAGCGATACTCGTTGATTTATTTCGTACCGTCGATAGTGCGCACACGAACGAACTTGGGAATTTCGGGGCTATCTGACCATACCCCGCGGCAAAATCGGCAATCTTGACCTTTTATTAGCAGATTGTACAACGCTCAGCACAAACGCTCGCCCGTTATGTAACGCGGAGATTGTACGTTGCGCGTGAGTGTTCGTACCTACTGATGACGAATGAACGTGCGACGTGCGACAGTTTTTTAAAAAGATTACGAGCAAAATGCATTAAATATATTTGTACGTATATAAACACTATATATTCAATCTTGAGAAAATTGACGGAAATTAACAATTGAAAATTCAACGGGGGAAAGAAGATGTTGAAAACTGGACGGAAGGATTTTTCATTAAAACTTAAGAACTTACGTCAAGTAAATTCATCAAGGAGGCACGCCTGCGAGGATCAGGCTCCGTCATGGCGGCCAACACTGATTGCAAAGCGGAAGAGGGCGAGACGGAAACGGTCCCCGTTAACGCCGTTGCTCTAGGAGTTGTGTCCAATAATGCCCTGCCTAAAGAATACATCCACATCTGAAATCAAAATGAGATTAATCTTTATTGAGCACATTAAACATTTGGTATATAATTAATAGAAGTACGTTGATTTTGGAAGAACAAAGTTAAGCGTTGATTTAAGAAAAATACAATAGCAGTATTAAATATGTAACATAATTTTTTCACTGAGAATTACATTATATCCGGATTTTTATTATGTATATTGGCTGTTTGTAAATTCTCTTTTAACAAGCAATTTTAAAAGCTCTGTATATAACATATTCAGCAACGTTAAATACTTCGAAATATTTCTACTAAATTTTAAATTTACCATGAATTATAAAATGCACTTTTTTACTGTGCACAAAGGAGTTTATAATTAAGAAAACGTTGAATTTATAATTAAGAGAACGATTATTTGAGCGTCGAATGGAGAGAAATATTATTATTTCCGTTGAGCTGACGATAAATTTCGAAACGTTTCTTATTCAAAGGGATGTCTAGCGTTAGACCGATAAATAAAAGAGTGATATCATCTGAAGGAGAGGTACGGCACTCTCAGGAACAACTCTTCTTATCCTGTATCAGGTAAACTGTACATGTCGAAGTATACATCAATCTCGAGTCTGTTTCTATCTAAAGCGGATGCAGTAATTCGATTTTTCTTATTTGTGCGGGAGAGCACGCTACATATACGTGTCTAAACACGCCTAGGAGGATTATATAGATTCGAAGGGAGTATTAGTTTATCGACGATATTTTTATCTGAAAAAAAAAACAACGTTGTTCCGATACTTTCATCGATAGTACTAGAAAATATCGAACTATGCAGACTTCATCTCTTCGATACTTGAAAAATAAGCATCGATGTTATTCGATACTTCCATTGGATGCTCGAAAAGAATAAATAGCGCAGCGCCAATACGGATAATCCCTGATCACATGACATTTTCCTGCCTGAAGTTTTAATTACTTTCCGCCGATGCATTTTATTTCATTTAGTGCGGCGCACGGTTATTTTGTCCACATTTATAATTAAATGTCAGAAAGGCAGAGATCTTTATGAATCCCCATGTGAATTAAACATTGACTTCGTGGCTTTCTCATTTATTTACGCGGAAGGGAAGTAACGATGCTGCACTTACAGTTATAGCACCTCGGTGCGCTCTGTGACTCGCGCCGTGTCACAGAGATCATTCTAACAACTCGCTTGTGCACGGTGTCACGCGGTGAAAAATGTAAGAGCGACAATCGCCGGAAAAGAGAGTGCTTTTTCGCGCTGGCTTTATGTCGCCCAGGTAATCGTCGTGTTGTACCGTGATGCTGCAGCCACCACCGGCGGGAGTTTCTCTCCGGAAAAGTGGAGTCGTGACGTGAATGTCAAGGTGCACGGGACTCTGTTATCAGTGATGGATTTAGGACATTTTAAATCAAATGCATAACTCAGCGGAAAATATATATTTTTAGAGGGTAATTCTTCGACAAATTTTGATTGAAATATTTTTTCGAGACACGTGTTTCTACTGTTTCTTTCTTGATTTTGTGCAGAAGATAAAATGTTACACAAAATATCTAAGAATGTGTACGTTTAATTCTGTGAAATTATGTAATATAATTATCTTTAATTGTGATTCTACACTACACGGAAAGAATGATTTTGCTGGTTCAAGATCTGAATATAATTTTTGTTAGATAATCAAAGTAATTTTGTTGGAAAGCCAAACTGATAGCTAGAATATCAAAACATTTTATAGCGATGCTTATCATTTTTAACTTTCCAACAAAATCATTCATTTTTTCGTAAATTTTTAACATTTTATTGCCACGAGTAGTGTAGTCTATAAAATATTCTTTAGATGCACGATTTAAAGTGATAGAATCGAAGCTGATTACAGGAAAATTAACAAATCACTTTTTTCTTTCTATTATATTAGAAACATACACGGAAAAGACAGTTTTGCTGAATCCAAATCTGAAAATAATGTTTGTTCATCAATAATCAAAATAATTTTGTGCGAAAGTCAAAATGATTGCTAGAATATCAAAACGTTTTATAGCAATGCTTATCAGTTTTAACATTCCAACAAATTATTTTGATGATTCAACAAAAAATTCTTTTTAGATCTGTTTTTAGCAAGATTTTCGACAAAATCGTTCTTTTCGTGTAGTTTATTAAAAAAAAGACTCAAATCCATGTGTTCATTTATGGAGTAATACTAATGGCGAATTTGGTTAGATTTAGATTAGACGCACTAGTGCGCATTGAAACCGTTAGTGTTGTTGGTGTTGCAAATCAGTGTAAAGACGTGTGTTTAATTTAAATCTATTGTCTAGAAACGAGTTAAATCGCAAAACTCTTAATAATATTTTACTGTAATCTTTATTCGATAAAATATGTATTGGACATTTTATTATTTAAGATATTTCATATTTTTATATTAAGATTAAAACAGTGTACGGCATTAATGTGCATTGAATGTTCAATTGTGCGTCCAATCGAATGCGCTATAAATTCGCTAACAAAGTGATCATTATTTCTAATTCAGAGGTGCAGTAAAAATTGTCATACTTTTTGCTACGTGTAGTGTGAAGCTTCTCATTTCCCTTCCTTTGCTAAAATCCTGCTACTATGAATCGAGAATTTATTTTTTGATACGCTTTAGTATCGTTAATGGAGATGCGGTACTTTATTTGATTGAAACTGAATATTATATCTTGATGTTGGTTTACATGGCAGGTACAGACAGAGGGGAAAAAAAGAGAACAGATTGAAATATTATATTCTAACGAGTTTCATTGAAAAAAACTTTCGCATTTTTGCATTTAATCGATACCGCGCTTTTGAGATAATTAATATTGGCCCGTATCGTAACTTCGCGCGTGGGAGGAGAAATATTCTTTGTTCAAACTTGGAATATTTTCTTGCCTCTCCTTTCGAATCATAAATTTCAGTTTGAAGAGTAATAAAATGTGAAACGCGAAAGTTAACGATCTTTTCTGTATTGAATCGCTACTCTCTGATTTTGCAGTTTTGTTCACGTTATAACTTCGATCGATAAACCATCATGTCAGTTCTTTTTTGGACATCGATAAACGCGCACTGATGTATTTATAAAACGGAAGCTATCTAAGTTTTTTACGATTTTTCACAACGGGTATCTCTAACCGTATAGAATATTGAATTTTAAAAGCATATCTCCTATCTGTTGCTCTTTTTTTTTTACCGTCGATTTTATTCACTTCCGTTGTATATAATCCTGTAGAAATATAATGCTCACCATCGTAAACATATCGGGAATGTTATTTCCATTTCAGTAGTCACACGTACGTTTTTCGCGCAAGCATAAATTACATACGAAACGCATCTCTTTGCGTGTTTTAACGAACGGCATCAAGATTGCGCGCTCACTATTGCATGGTCTTATCTCTTCGTTAGCGGCGAGATGGGGATGAAGAAGGGGGTGAGATAAAGAGAGGCTTCGGAATTGGTGATATAAAAGGGAAACGATACGCCAAAGTTTATTTATCGTGCGCGTCGTTTGTTCTCTCTTTAATCTGCAAGAGATAAATACCAGTCCGTGTTGAAACTATACGGGGCTCGCCGTCTGGCCGTCAACCGAAAGAAGAAAGGATGGCGCTAAAGGGGAGCGAAAGGGATCGCAATTCGGGTGGGAGGATGAGGGGTAGAAGAGGGCGAGAAAATCCGACGCGGACGTGCCGGAAAAAAATGTGCGAGAGGGGCCATGAAAACGGCGCTAGGATTTCGCTGAAGGTACACAAAAACCGAGGCTTCAGCCTCTGTTGCATCTCTCCGTGTTCTTCCCTCTTCGAGTTCTTCGAACGGTCGGCTTCGCGCGGCGCGGCGCGGCGGCCCACGTTAAAAATTCACCCGGCGCTGAAACGCGGAAGTCGAGCAAATAAAAAGTCGTCGAGCCGTCAAAGGACGGCCATGGCGGCTTAATCCTCTTCGCGCTGAAAGGATTTTAATAGGACGCGTTAATAATTCTCGACACGCGTGTGCGCGCGCGCATTGCTCTTTTAATTATACCGTCGTCGGCGGTCTCACTCTTCCGTAAATACCACTATCATTTATGCGTACGTATAATCGAATGATTGGAGAGAGATGGATTTCCTGATAAACGTGTTTTGTCACGCCGTTTCTTGATCCTCGCATCTGTCTCGCAACGCGCAATTATTCGACTCTTTGTTTCGGATGTTTACCTTTGTCAGTGTAATATCGCATTATCGTGATTGAACATTTGTAAAGCTCGTTCAAACATTTCGTAAATGCGGATAATAATACGCGTATAGGAACGGAAAGAGGAGAAAATTCGTGAAAGAGGCGAGGGAAATTAATCTTGAGATATATACCAGTCGTTCAAAAATTTCAGCGTGCTGTATAAGTTGCAATTAGCGTTACGTAATATAGAGAGAAGCAGGTGTGCGACAAACATCGGCACACGCCCATTGCACTCTCGAGTCTCTCTCGACGAGTGACGGACGTCGGTCAGAGCACAATTCGTTATCGAATTAATGGCGCGTCATTAAGTACCATGCTGAATGTGACGTACTTTTTCCGAATCCGTGTCCGAATACACGCGGCCGGGTCGATACTCCGGCGGCAGGTACGCCCGAGCAGTTTCCGGCGGTGCGAGCTGCAGCAAAACCCTACCACGTAGTGTCAGTTCCAGCGTATGCGGAGTCACCACTGGTCCTGCTCTCGAACCACCCACCACGCCTCCATCTAAAACAAATATTAATGGAAAATGTAAGGTTGTCGTCGGAACCGCAAATTTACCTCTACTCCGTATATAACGCAGTAAAAAGGTTGGCAGAAAAATATCCGTAAACTCAAAAAGGGCCGCTAAAAGTGTTTCGCCAAAATCATCGTGATTTATCACATCTGCTTTGGTAATTACAAATAATTTGCGAACGTAGTTAAAATTATTAATAATATAGTCTCATTTAATACATTCTCTGAAAGGCATGAATTATTTGAATTTAAAATTGTACGTATATTCATTCTCATTCAAAAGCTGCTCTCAAAAAATATGAAAACTTAATTCTGTATGATATGGCATAAAAAACAAAATTTGTGAGATATTTCTGTGGAGTGACAGCTTATCGCACACAGAAATTCTCTTGATTCATTTTAGCTTGTATGAAGTATCTATAATTATAGAAATATATCCGTAATTATGGAAACATTTTTTTCTTTATAGACATCAGTCTCTACCATTTTCTGGCATTCTCTGCCTTCACCGACCATGTATAATTGCGATTTGTCGCTGGAGGCTATATAAGTACAATTGGTCTATTCTATAGCTATATACGCGTCAAATTACTCACGGAGAGAGATTAGAGTTATAATTAATTCTTCGACTGGCTATAGCCTGCGGAGCGGCTTAGAGGCAGACGGAAGTTGGTCGCAGGTGCGCGCATGAGGACCCCCCCCACTCGACGAAGGGGATTTTCCGGAAATTGCCCAGTTTATTTACCGCATTCGCGCGCCCTCGCCAATTCGGATTCATTTATTATCGTTTTTCAACGCGTTGCGCACTTCTTTTTTTTCAACGTTCGCCATCGCCATCGAGCCTGTTTTTCTGAAACCTTATTTCAAGTGATTGTGCCAAGCGCTTGAAATATAATTGAAGGGAAATCACATCGAGGGCGGGAAAGATTGAGGAAACCGCGAATGAATTCGACCTCTTCTTCACCTGCAAACTCGTAATTGTGTTTTTATCGACCGTGTCGATCCGCGCCTCCAATTGCTTCAATATCGGCCTTCAATAATAGATAAGCCGTTCGTCGATTTCTCTAACATTTGCGCGAAATGACGGAGATCGAGTTTCGCCGTAATTTCTGTATTAAAACAGATGTATTTAGCAGGCACTTTCAGGGCTCCCCTCTCAGGTATTACTCCCTTTTCAAGTATTACAATACTCCCGCTGTGTAATATTTTGTCGGAACATCAACATCATTTCATTCTGGTGTAACGCCATATTTTGGTTTTAACGCTATGCGAACGTCACTTCTGGTTAATGGCAAACATTCTGGCCTGTGACCATCCATTATACCGCTCCCCGTTATAAATCCCGTATAATTCGCCATTGGGGTGCTAATTCTGCGCGTGTCACGGACATTAACAGCCTAATGGTGGGGCTAAAGCGCCTTGACACGGAGAATATTCTCCCGCGAGTACTCCCTGGTAATTTAGGTAAGCGCTCCGACAAATTCTTCCCCTTCCGCCGCCGTCCCCGCCCGTAAGGGCCCCGAGGAAATTAGCGAAGACTGCCTGAATCGACACGTTAAACGTTTAATACTGAGCACGCCTGATTAACTTGAATTGATATACGTGCATGCAGGCGCTCGAATCGTCGTCGCCATTCTGTGTTATAAACTGTTAGGAACACAATGGCCTTTTATATCCGTGTAAAATGTTTCAAGCCGAACGCAAATTGCTACGTGACGAATTGTGCGCGAGCTTTTTGTGTCGTCGCCCGTTTTTTTTTGTAAAGCTTTTTTTCGGAAAGTTTTTCGTTCAGCGATACGTTCGCGCGATTTCTAATTCCGCTAGTAGTCAATCTCCGCGTACGATCGGACGGGTTTCCGTGTAAATTAGAAAGCTGAGACGCGTCTCGGACGGGACGCTCCCAGCGATAAACTATTTCCGTTCTCCGAAGATTTAAGCTCTAAGGAAATTAGGTGGATCGACGTGTTCCCTGATAAATCTCGACTAAATCCCTAAATGGAGAGAGAGAGAGAGAGAGAGAGAGAGAGAGAGAGAGAGAGAGAGAGGGAGATGGAGGGAGGACAGAGACTCGCGCAATCACATCGACCGATCATTAGCGGAACATTTTCACGTCACTTCAATCCACACATGCCCAGGGATGCGTTTAAAATTGAATTACGTGAAAAAAAGCGTTACACACATGATATGCTTAATGCTTTTCATGTAAAAAACGATCGAACGCCAATCCGATTGGTAGCCGCTGCGCGTTGCCGCGAGTTCAGTCTGGTTGTTTTTGAAAATATCAATTTGCATAATGAACACGTTAATTATCGATGCCATTTGCATTTCGTCGGCGGGAAGAAATACACCGGGGGTAAACTGTACCAACCGTTATCGGGCGTTTGCGTCATCTATCACTGTCTGTTTTTGTTAACGTCGAATGTTATTTCCTGTGTTGCATCCAGTAGTCAATCTCTGTAAACGATCGGACTCTCGTCTGAGCGGCGTAATCCGATCGCCGACGAAGGCGCGCGTATCCCTGGCTCTGTGGGATACGCAAGAGTCCCACGTAACTAATATCGCGGCAATTCACTTTTAGGTACGCAGCACGTGCAACAAAACACGAACTCGCTATTTGCAAGAATGCTCTATTTCGTGACAGTCGACGGACGGGCGAAATTATCTTGACACAAAAAACGTTTGCTGTTCGCGAGGCGTAACACAAAACTACATAAGATTTTCACGGGAAGGAAGAAAAATATATGTAGAATAAATATTTGCCATTGATCTAGTTTTAAGTACCTTTTTATTCCTTGTTATTTTAATTAATTTAAAATAATATTCTTTTACGTAATAATTTTTTACATTCTTGCATACATTAAAAGTTTGTAATTCATAGCTTCGAAGAATCAATAGTATTCTACGCTATTAGAATTTAGTTTAGTTAGCAGTGATATATTGAATCATAATTTTACATTTCTCCTTGTTTATTGAAATGCCAATGATGCGCAAGTAAGTCTTTCAAGTGCAGTTAACGCACAACATTAATTAACTGTCGGCAAATTGTTGTAACTGCTTTACTGATATGAGGTGAACTTTCGTTAGTGCATACAACCGTAAACGTGTTCGCGAGGTTTTCATGCATGATTGATGAGCCACGCATATACTTCAAACATCAGGTCGCTCTTTCTACATCCCATCATATCTCTCGCGTTTCCTTCCACGCCGCGAAAGGTCAAAGCGAATCCCGCGCTTACATCGCATTGTGTGTCTGTCTTCCATCGATCTTCGTTCGGGCAATAATGCGTTATGGGTAATGGCCCGGGTCCCTTCGAATTTTTTTTCAAAAACGAAAATGTCTATAGACGTATATACATTATTATTTTTTCTTCGAGATTTTAGAACAGTCGGCTTAACTATTCACGTGAATAAATTTAGCATTTTTATTAGAATAAAAATAAAAAAAGAAATATATGTAGGTAACTTATTCAGTTCTGGTTTAAAGTTCCAAAGCTCTCTCTCTATGCATTTTCTTTGGCAAAAATCTACAAATAGTTTGTGTTTATTTTGAAACTGAGACATAATTAATGAGATTAAATTCAATGATTATAAATAACTTCAGTTCGTTTCTTTTACGTTTGAAATCTATTACTATCTATTCTTCTTGATCTCTCGGGGGGATTGTGCAATGAAATCCGACGAAAGAAAGAGACATTCACGTTGTCGAATTAGACGGATACTAGGTGCTGATTCCGGGAAGTAGGTTTCCCAAGAACTGATGACATTCATTACCACGGGCTGCTGTCGACATCCTATATCGGGCAGCGCCCGAAGATTGTTTTAGAGATTCATGAAGCACCGCAATGTTCACCTATTTCCCAACCGCGTTGGCGGATTCCAGAACGGTGTCCCGTTCGCGTGGGCGTAAACGTAGGCGTGCGTATATGTGTGTGGGCAGCAGGGAGAAGGGTGAGGATGTATCCTTGCCTATCCTTGCGTATGGATATACGTATATATGTGTATGTTTCGACATTGATGGATAGCCTTCTCGAGCCCATCCCCTCCCCCCTCCGTTTCTGTCCTATGAACACTGACCGTTCGAAATCTATCCTCTACAACCCTTTTGTGTCCTTTTCTCCTCCTCCTCCTCTCTCATTCTATTTAGATCTCCTGTTGAATAATTCGGTGGGTGATGTTCTGGCAGGGAAAAATCGCGTTGCAAACTGAGGAAATGCGGCGCGCGAGTGGAAGAAGATTTTTCAGAGGGTCGCGAAATTCAACAGCCGACACGGAAGTAACACGAGTAAAGTATTGTAGGCGAGTAATTAAATTTTACGGACTGTTCTGTCTGAAATGGTATTTACGCGCGATGCATTTTAAGAAGCTTATTAACGGTACTTTGAAACATTTAATTCTAGTAGATGAACTTCTACAGAAAAACATCTCGGTGAGCAGAGAGAAAGCGCGCGCTTCGAGCTTTATTGATACATCTCTCGTAAAAGAAAAAAAAAAAGTGTAAAAGCCGCGAAAAATGTCGACTCGATTCCGCCTTTGCGGTTCACGATTTACGGTACGAGTTCCCCCTGCAGATCAGAGCCGGCGTTATTGGCGCGAGCATTTTAAAAAGGAGGTCTGATACTGACGCGTCTCTTTCCACTTGAGAGTGCGGAAGAGAAATATGTTCCACCTGGCTCTTAACTTGCAGCGTGGCTTGTCGCGAAAGCTAGATATTAGCATAATCTGATATTAGCATAATCAAAAATTTGTACGCTTTAAAGTTAAATTTGTATAGTCTTAAAGTTGCATTTTTTTAAATGTGAGCATCAAACTCCGATAAATCTATAACACATAATGTTCAATCTTTTTTTTTTAAACTAATACGGACACAAATAAAATAGCGTGAAGTAAACTTAAAAATTTTTTGAAAGATATATACTTATATTAGGGATATATATTTAGTTTATTATGTATTTTTTTTAAATTAAAAGTTACATCTTTCTTGACACGAAATTATAATATTGCTTTCAAAGCAAAATGCATGCCTTTACGATCGGCATATTTTCATGACCGCCACTGGACCATATAGCTCTAACGTTATTAAAATTTAGGTCGACCGCGGGATATCGAGAAATCACCGTGCAAAACGTACGCGTCACGCGCGAGACTCAACATGCAAGGCTAACGCGCGACGATAATACTAAAGCGTCGGTTTTCACGTGGCTGGAATTTCATTTTATAAGAGAGGACGTGGAAATAGCTGAAATTCCACGACTTTCCGCTATTCGCATAACTTTTCGCTACAGTAGGCGCGACAATTTACACGAAGATGCGCACAATGCACATCTCATTGTGACAAATGTTATTGATTGCGGCCTACATACGCATCGAATAGCAAAGGTAGACAAGTGACGCTATTTGTCACAAAAATTCGCGTCCTTTTTCGTTACTCGCCCGGTTGTTAGGCGAGAAGAGTGCAAAACCGTTACGTTCGACTTTCGGCTCTTTGTTACGGATTTGAGAGCTATGCCTGGTCGTTTTTCACTTGCGGCTGCTCGGTTGGCCGAACAAAGTTTTGCAGGACTTTGCAACTCCGGTTGCATTAACTATGCTTTGCTATGTTACCAGTTCTGGATTTAAACAAATGCACATCGATTTGCGAGCGTCTGTACCTTTAATGGCAATCCTCTGTTTCGCGGGTGAAATATATAGGTTACAGCCTTGAATCAAGAAAAAAAAAGATAGGTGACACAGTGACATAATGCGTGGTGCACTAGTTACTTCTCTTGGAGATTCGGCGCACTTTTTTAAAACGACAGGTTTGCACTGATTAACACGACATTTGTATCTCGTTCTCTGTGAAATCATTATAATAAATTCAAAAGAAATAGAATAAAAACCAGGTCAATTAAACGAGCAATTTCACAATTTAAAATATAAGTAGCACAAATGTTACTTATTTATATTAACTGTATACTTCGATCGACCGGATGTGTTTTTTACTATTTTATTCATGTTCTTTCTTTTTTTGCTTATTTAATTTATTAATTTTTAATTTTATGACTGAAGATGACTAAGTAAAGTTCGAAACGTCTCATAATCAAGAATTTAAGAATAATGTAATTAATCCATTGGATAAATTATATTTTAAATTGTGACCTAAAATTGCTCATTTAATTGCATTTTAATTTTATTTTCATTTTACTTGCTTGCAAAAATACGAGCTGCTCTCTTTTTACTATTATTCAAAAGAAATGCTGCTAATGATATTAATGATATAGTATAATTTCATAAAGGACACCATGAATTAAATCTAATAAAGTTTATGTTTAAAGAAAATACATTCTTTTTCTTTAGATTAAATTTTACATGTAAATTAAGTTATACTGTGAAATTCCTTGAAATAATATTGACAAAAGACGATGATATTTTAAGCGCACACCAAGCGAAACGAGTCGCGCGTCGTTATTTCAATTATGTGTGACTCATCGCGATCATTAATACTGCGATTAAAAACTTTTCTTAGAGAACGAGCAAGATGAAATGTTGTTTACTCAAAAATGACCGGAAAAGTACGGATCTTTCAATATGCGATAAATAATGTCGGGAAACGAGAGAATGTCCGGAAGGCAAATTAACGTTACTGAATTATATTAGTTAGTTGGCGTCCAAGTCGACCGCTGCCGCAAATCGATTCGGCCGCCAACCGTAATATAGCAATGTAATTATCGTCTGGATGCGAAGCGTCGAGGAAAAAGAAGCGGGACGGGGGTTAAGTTGTAGCGCCGTTGACACCGCCGGAGGATAAGATGGGAAAAATTCGGGGAAGGGAGGGGGGGGATAAATATTTAGGCGCGAGATTCTCGAGATCCTCCCTGCCGGCGGTAAATGACGTTACAAAGATGGCAGACCATTAGACGCTACATCTCTCTTTAAGAGTGTACCGGATTTGCTTATCCCTGCAGCCCCTATCGACCACCCTCAAAGGCGAGAGAAGCCGGAAAATCAGTCTGGGATACGAAGCCACTGTAAAAAAAATATGTCGCGCATATTTATACATACATCATTTTTACGACGCTATCAGCATTTTATTTCTTCCTGTTCCATCTACCGATCTGAGCATATGCGATACTTTATGAAATGAGAATGAATGATCTCTCTTTCTCTATCTGCAAACCTGTTGATAAAATTTTTTACGCTATAGGTCTTTTTTACAAATAGGTCTTTCAATTAGAAGATCTTTTTATCAAACACTAAATTAAGATTTTTTTTTGTTATATTTTTCTTTTTTTTTTGTTGCAGACTGTATTTTCTTTTCACGGAGAGAATTTTATTTTAAAATTTACCCTGAAAATCATGTTAATCGTAGGACAATATTTCGACGTTTAGTATTTCGATGAATTTCATATGATTTTTATTATTTTTTAAAATATATACTACAACAAATTTATTGTAGTGTACAGTAAAATTTGTCGAAATACTATGTTGTCCCACGATTAACAAAATTTTCAGGATAAATTTTAAAAGAAAATTCTCTTCGTGTTCTTGTCGCGATTTAACAAGTTATGATAATAAATTTGAGAACGCGGTACGCATAATTGGCAAAGATGTTATGTAACATTTGTACTGGTGTCGAAGATTGAAGCATCTTGTGTTAAAGTACGTTTCACAAATTTTCCGGATATAATTGCCGGGAGCGATCTTGAATGGTTCATTAAAATATGGAGTATTACACGCCGACGTGAACATTCGCTACGTGTACTGATAAACTGTGAAAGAGGAGTTTAGAAAGGTCGTTAACGCGAAAGAGGTGTACACCGCTGCAGTCCCAAGCTTCGGTTGCAGCGGCGCGGCGGTGAAACGTAATTAATGATCGAGATGGAAGTCGCTAACCATCGAAGGACGGCGGGGAGAAACGTGGATGACGAGCAGGCATTTCCCACGCGCGCAAGATGAGTTTGGAGGAGGAGAATCACGGAATCTCTCGCGTTCGCGCGCGGATGATCGAGTTATGAACGTAGCGAACCGATGATGCTGTTATCGTGATATAATGTACCATCTCTCCTCATAAAGTCATTATCCTAAATTGTACGTTGGCAGTGGTGGAGGAATATACGGTGGGAATATATTAAAGGCGTTGTTAAGAGAGAGTTCCGTGTAACACAAACTGATTACAAGCAAACAGACGCTGCAATATGGGAAGTAATGAAAGTAATAATAATGCAATACGATCTTTTATCTATGCCAGAGTCTTGTTTATTCGTAGCAGGGAAATTCGCGACGGCGATGTTACGATAGAAGACGTTCCATGTCGCCGTAATAACGTCAAAATTATCTTCTATAAAGGGAATTCTTTTATAAAGAAATAATAAGTCTGGTCATTATGGAAGGAGTTTCCCTCAAATATTTTCGTAGTGAGCCAGTGCTATTGTCGAATAAAATCAACTCCGGTCAGTTTGCTCGAACAATCGGAAATAAGAATATGAATAGGTGGCTGGAATTTGAGCGTAATTTCTCTTTCATTTAATTTTCTGCTCACGTAATTCATCCTTTCATTGGCATATCATATAATCATTATCGATTTAACTACGTCTTAATTTTATCGTTATTTCACTTTAAGAAGGAAAGATTCTAAATTAATATAAATAAAGAAAAAAGAAAAGTTAAGATTGAAATCATTCGATTTAAAATAAAATAAAATTAAAACACGAATTCGATAAATCAAATGCAGCTAATAAAGAAAGAATAATTTTTTACTTTATTAAGAATTAAACAATGTTAAATATTTATTTTATTCTATTAAACGATTGTATAACATCTGTATCTAATGTTTAAATAAATAAATAAGCGGGTGTTGCTGTGCTACGTTTCACGAAATATGTTCAGTCTGCCTTGAATATTAGAGTCTAACTAAGTGGTTTCTGAAACATGAAGACGAAGGTATCAAGAGACTTAAGGAAGGTAAAGGGTACGACTGACAATGAGTAAAGGGTATGAATACCGAATATACAGTAATTGGCAATCTGATTGTCGTATCAGATTCTATTTAACAATTCAGATTGAATGAATAATTTACAATTGTTAGAGTTATAAGTGATGGGAAACAAAAATGATGTTTTGTTTTTTATTACTTCAATTAATTTTTGTGATAGGAAATAGATAAGAAAACGCTTATTAAATTTTGATTGAATTATATATAAAGAATGTTTCAAATTATAAATAATTTCGCTTTTTTTTCGTTTCGAAAATAGGGATTTTCAGTTATCATGAATATAGTATTAAAGTTGAACGCGGTGATGTAGTAATCGCTTAATGAGTATAGAACCATTTTTTACCTACGGGTATTATTTCGCACAACAATCATAATATTTCTCTTGGAAAATTACTGTTCTGCTTTTAATTTGCAAAAGACCGTTTAAGATACTCCACAGGTAGACGAGCGTAAGCGTCGAGATTTAGAGAGCCTGTCCCTTTGTGGATAGGTAATGAGAGACAAGGATAAATGAGATTGAACGGAGGGAACTTAATATGTCGAGATTATCGTAATCCTCGCTCTTCATCTCTCGTTAAGTTACACGCTGTGGATGATTTCGATGCTGCTTGATACCGCCATTTTGAATGACTTATTCGACGTAGCGATTCAAATTTGCGTCGATTTTCGTTCGTTCGCCTCGTCCCGTTTCGAACAAAGTTGGGAGACCGATACTTCAACCTCTTTTCTACCAACTATATTTTTGTTATTTTCAACCAAATAGCAGATACAGATATATATGGATTAACGGAAGAGAGATCTGTATGGCTTCTACAGATATCTGTAGATCAATACGTGAACTGAGTCAACTTCATATGTCGCGATTATACCATGAATCCATATTTTTATTTCATGTTAATCTACCGACCTCTTTTTACGTTGCAGTCCTTTGATCCCGTAAGCACTTGGTGAATTTATCTCTGTGAAAGCTCGCGAGCAAGCTCAACACGTGTGTTTCTGTTTTGTTATTATGAATGCGATTCGCTACGTTCTGCGATTGATATCTATTAAAATTTAAAATTTCAAAAAAGTAAAAATTCTAATTAAATTCTACTAAAAAATTGACGATTATGTACATAATTAGAAGTGCTAATCAAAAAATGAGAAACAAACTAAATCTTTGTTTTTTTTCACTTTAATTATGCATATTTTTTAAATATTTTTTTTCGAATTAAGTATTAATCATTAAGTCATATCATTGAGCATTGATATTTCTTTTATTTTTTTTCTTTCAACTTATTATTTTAGCTATCGATTGATGTCTCGAGACAATTGATTATCTCGAAGTTATAAGTACATCTTCATAAATCTTCTACAGTTTAATTTCTTTTTGTATTATTGAACAAGACAATAATTTTTATTGAAAAATATATTTTATACAGTTCTTTCACAATAGAATTAAAAAAATTTAAATAAAACTCGATTGGTTGCAACTGAAATTTTGATTTGCAGTTATTAAAGACAATGAATAAAAAGAGCAATGAAACTACTTCCAAGATGGACGAGATTTAAACGTGTGTCTTTGACAGACAGTTGAAAATATTTAGAGCAACGACGCAACCACTTTTTGCCGAATATTCTGTATTAACGTGGATGAAGATATTTCAAAGACACGCGGTGAACGCACGGATTCACCCCGCGGTGACCCTGTTTGTTATGCGTCGACGAATGGCGACTTCTCGCCAAAGGCATTGTGTGTTGCCGACATTATTAAAGCTCTTGTACACTTTCTGCGACGTGCAGCCAAAGGAGTGCACCGCCGGTATTCCGGGTTTCTCTGCTGCAAGACGTGTCGTCAGTGTTGGTAGAACGCTGCTTTAAAGGATTGCGACGGCAAGGGCGGCTCTTGCTGTCAGCCAGTTGAAGGCAGAAACGCTGCGAATACGCAGCGGAAACGGATTCTCGACGGTGGTAAAACCACACCTTACATTTAAAACTTTCACAGCTGTGCGGATTTACGTGATAATTCTGAGCTTCCGGCAGATCTGACGCGGCCGGGGTTATTTCGAGGATGAGCGGTTGAATCATCTCGCGTGGATGGTTTTTGAGGTGCATGTGGAAAATTATGTTTCTATACACAACTGGAAAATGAAATAATATTATTATCGTAGTCTCTTTTGCTTTAAAACGTTTTAGCAATATTGATGAAATTTATAATATTTATAATATTGATACCGTTTTGAACAAAATAATGTCATTACCCTGATATTAATTAATTATAAAATATTAATATTGTATAAATCGTAATAATGATTATGATTTATAATATATTTTTTCTATTCTCTTCTTTTTCCTTCCTTTCTTCTCTCTCTCTCTTTCTCTCTCTCTTTCTCTCTATCTTTATATACATATATCTTTATACGTATATATATCTTTTGCAATACTCTAAATATTTTATCACGCTTCGTCCGGTAAGCTCGGTCCTTGCAAGATTTTCGGAGGAGTTTGCGAGATTTTGGAGAAACTGCACCCCTAGTATGTTCAAAATTAGGATGAAGTTTCCAGTTTTCAGGGTTAAACGCAAGGATGAATTCTTGGCATTCGGGATACTGTGGGGTCCTGCGGTGCCGGTGATGCACCGCTTATTATACGGCGCTCGTGAGTCATGCTATGCGACATCGCAATCGCGTGCAGGATACCTGACGGCACAATCTCAGGGGGAGAAACTGGAGGGTCCGAATTGCCGACATTGTAAACACGCCTGTTTAGCCGCGCGTATGTGAGTCAAGAATGAGAGCTTGGCGCAAACGTTGAGTGCGGCTTGACGCGTTTAATCTTGCGCGATGTCGAGAGAGAGAGAGTGAGAGAGGCGGGGGGACGCTGATGGATATTTCGATACTGAAGATATATCGTTACTTCGCTTTACTATCCATACTTCACTGCCTCCATTAGTTAAGCCCGATGTCCGGTACTGTCGAGCAAAAAGCGCAAACTCCGTACCGACCTTCGTAATTTACTGTTTCACAAATCTTTATTCCCCTTTCGATTATCATCGATATTACCTAATGTAATACTACGACATTTCTCGATACTTTTGCAATCGAGCAAAGGTATAGATCGCTGTTTAAAATTTAAGTAGTCTGTCAAAAGGAGATGTATTAAATATCATGGCGATATTTTCGAAATGTTCCGAATATCTTTTACGATTTGATATTAGATGATGAAGACTTTGATATACATTTTTTTCTTCGAGTCTTTTAGAAGCTTCCAAGGAAGATATTTCTCGAAGGTGCAATTTTTGGAGATAGCTGATTTTCGAATTAACCGATAGAGAGCTGTTTCTTAAGATTTTGCTTTTTGGTATCTTCTTAAAATACTTAAAAGCAGATTTGAGATTAATATATTTCTACACGGAGAGAATTTTTTTTAGTTTACCCTGAAAATCATGTTAATTGTGGGACAATATAGTATTTAGGCAAATTTTACTGTGCACTACAATAAATTTTACCGCAAAATCTTATTGTAGTGCACAGTAAAATTTGTCTCAATACTATATTGTCCCTGCACAATTAACATGATTTTTCAGGATAAATAAAAAAAAATTCTCTCCGTGTAGATTTTTTGCAGGAGCAATCGTTGAAAAGAGAGAATAAAGAGAGAATAAAGAGAGAAATAAAGAGAGAATTGTAGTTATATCTTATTAAAATACCGTGAAGTTCAATATCTGTGTTGGAAGGTTGTTTAATTCGCAAGGGTAATCTTATGGATAAATCAATTGCCGTACAACAGTGGCTTTGCTCAATGATGCGATTAATTCGCGACAGCGTCGTCGATCAGCAGCATCTCTTTGATGCTCTCTCTCCCCCCCCCCTCTCTCTCTCTCTCTCTCTCGTGACACGGTTTGTAATTATTGAATATGTATTTAACATTGACGCCTGTATCCGACGTTTGACTTGCTCAGAGAGCATCGTAATCGTCGCGATACACGCGGTTTAACAGTCTACCGACCTCTCGGCCTTTGTCCCTTGTTCAAATTTGATGTTATCGATCCCACTGGAATGCATCGTGTGTAATATTCCATTTCGGATTCCGCTTGCCTAGCGCCGCATGAGTACCGCATTTAAATATCGGGGCAGGCAAAATCGCTGGTCTTCCCCTTGTACAATTCAGTCCCGCGCTCTCTTCTGAATATATTATTTCGTATCACGAGAAATGTTTGTCTCGCGTCGCGCGCTGTGTCGAGAGCTGTCTTCATTTCGCTCGCAGCAACGCAATTTTCGCGGTGATGTGCATCTCGAAAGTGTGTTAATCTCGCGCGATGATAAATTTATCCATCGCCACGGGGAACGTGAATGAATCGACAGAGAAAAGCGGCGATATACGGTATATGCATATACGAAGGCCCGGTGCCAGATGCATTGTGAATTTTTCCCGTATACGAGGGGAGGAAAAAAAAGAGATTCGGTGCCGATTAATGAATTTGGTTAACGAGCGCGAGCGTTGCGGTAGTTTTCTCTGATCGCGCGCTATTACAATATTGCCGGTGGCGCGTGGGTTCCTCGCGTCGGGGATTTAATAAAAATCGCGGCTACGTGACAAAAGAGCTAGAAATGGAATTGGATGGAGTTTACGTGTTCCATGATTTATTCGCCGAGCAAACATATGGGCATACACAAAATGCGGAGCGCGTATACTTCCCAACTATTCGCGTGATAATTCAATAAATTCGCGCGGGTATTATTAATTGCGCGGCAAGGTATATATAATTACGCGTAATGATGAAGTGTACATTAGATGCCTGTGATTAATGTTCGCCGCCGGGATGTCGAATTGCATATTGCGTTCTATTTTATTTAGAAAAATTTATGCACGTCCACTTTTGTATATTTTGTTATTGTCGTAAGGAACGACAAACGCTACGACAAATGATTATGTAATGCAAATTACACAATAGGAGTAACGGAAGGTTAGAATCAGTGATTTAATTGGATAAATGAACCCTCGTTGTTTTCCTCTCTCTCTCTCTCTCTCTCTCTCTCTCTCTGGGGGAGAAAAAAGACTTTACCTAAGTCCTCGATACATCATCAATCACGTAACTCGATCGCCAAGGATTTTTGGCGCCAGCGGGCAGATGAAGCGGACAGATACGATTTTTATAGCGCATCCCCGTCATACGGAAGGCATTTTTTCCGACGGCCGTCCATGCGTGAAATAAATCGGATATAAAAGAAGATATTGTGAGAGAAACCTGCCTCGTCAGACCATGACACTGTCTCTCGCTTCGACCCTTTTGGGGCGTCTTAAACGCGAACGAGCGGAGAGGACTGACGTGATCGAGCGTGTATTATTTGTAATATTGTCGGTGACGGAAGTGTTCAACAAGGCATTGATATATTTAGCGGAAATGTTTTTGCACGCAACATTTCTTAGCTTTCACGAGAGATATACACATGGATTTTCACCGTGTGTGAAATATTTTATCGCTATCGCGGGGATGAAAAATGCAAATGACAATATTTTTGATGGCAATATTTTTTACGGGGATGATACTGCAAGCGATATTAGCTCTTATCAATCACGTTGATAATGAATGGTTCAAAATTGATATTTTTCCCAAACAGAATAACAAGTCATCATGACATCAAACTGACGTCAAAATGATTAATTAAAATCATTTTTCGATCAGTTATGAGTCATTTTAAGGTCATTTTGACAATATCGTGACATGACCTTCTGCTTGGATTGTGCTGTTTAACAATTTTGGAAATTGTAATGATTCAATTAATGGCAGTATATAACCTTATTCTCTTTTAAATTAATGAGAGTGTAATAGTAATGTAGAATTTTCCGCATTAAGAAGTATTGATAATTAGTAAATTTTTTATTATAATAATTTTTTTATAAATTACCAATGTTTTTCAATGCGGAAAATTCTACATTACTACATATATACTCTCATCAATTCAAATCAAAAAAGAAAATAGGATTTACTGCTATTTAATTGAATCATTACAATCAAAAATACTACATAACTATTAGGCTCATCATTTTAAAAAAGAGAATAGAATTTTAATATAAGTAATATTGTTATGTTAAAGTATTACTGCAATAAGATTTTATTGATCGCAAGATTAAAAAATTTTTTTTAGGAGAGTAAACTGTCAGTTAGTATGACATCGTTAAAAAATTAATTTTACTTGATCTTGCATAATTTTTTTATTATATCCAGAAATTTCGTTGGCGCTTCTTTTGTGTTGTGAGATGGCATTCAGATCACGATAAAGTTTCGGTTTCATGCAGCGTTTCGTAGTTCGTACCCGAAGCATGCTAAGCCGTGTCACATGTAGTGAAAGCTCATGACAAACTCGACCAATATTTTCTGAAAAGCCTCCGGGATTTGTGGACGGATCATCTTCGGCTACTTTATGCTTCCGAAAGCAGAAAAGACCGCGTAAGTCCCGAATAGGGAATATGAAAACGGAACGAGTAGCAAGGGCGATGACGACAGTCATATTTTATGTGTATTTTTAACATTAAATATTACCGGAATAAAAATTATGCGGTTTTTTTTTAAGAGAAAGAGATAAATACGAGAAGTAAGGAGAACTATATATATATATATTACAGATAAATCAATTTTTTATCAGATTTTTGCAATCGGGAGAACAATTTTTCTCGATATTGTTAAAATGCAATTTATGCAAAGAATATTTATTAGTGTTTTTTATTACACAACTAATACGACTGTCTACTTCTCGACTGTAGTATTATGTTTATACAAGATTCTCATGTAATCCGGTATGGTCTAGTGGCTAGGATACCTGGCTTTCACCCAGGAGGCTCGGGTTCGATTCCCGGTACCGGAATTTTTTTTTGTTAATTTAGTTTACATTTTTTTTTCAAATCATATATTATCCGTTATTTAATAATAATTAAATTAAAACCTATATAATTATTATTATTTATTGTTTATATTAACACGTCAAAAAATATTTTTTTCTTTAAAGATGCAAAAATTAGAATGTTAAATATATTTTTTATATTAAATATTTTATATTAATTATTATATTAATGGTGCACCAGTGCAGTTTTAGCAGAGGGTATCTCCTTTATTATTTTTTTCTTTTTTCTCCAAAAATTATGTCGGGATTACCTATGTAGATATATTTTATCGTGAATAATGTATATAAATAGAATACGGGGATTTTACGTATAATAAAATACGTAACTATTTTGACTTACTTGAGAGAAAAAGATCCTGGAGGGCCTGGGCTGCCTGGCAGAGCAGAGCCCACGTTTCTGCAGCAGCGAGTCCTGTGCCTCGCAGGGTAAGGACATCCCCTGCCACTACTGCGAGTCCTGGGCCCCCGGTCACATCCGTCGGCATTCTGCGAGCAACGATATTTTTACATAGTAAATTTTATAATTATTAGATAAAAATTTTAAGTAACTTACATTTTTACGTGGGATTTTTTTTAATGAATAGTTTTAAATAAATAGGTGACGATGAATTATGTGAAAACGCGAAATGACGATATCAAGCGGATTGCGAGATAGAGATTTCGAATACTAGCACGACGATACTTTGTTTTGCCTTGTAGGATAAACATGTACAGAATCCGGGAAACGACACGATGGCAACGTGTTCCGTGGCTCGTATCGCGAATAAACAAATGCAAACAAGCCACGGCGTGCATATTGGTATCGGGCTTGTTGCTTGCTCAGTCCCGTTTATATTAGTCCTTCTGTTCGGTGTATCGTAACGTGACTTGACGTACTAGCGAATGAAGAATTATTTTCCAAAGATTACTCAGGTTCTTTCCTCAGTAGCGTCACGTGCATAAACAGATACACAGAACTAATTCACTTTCCCATGAAAATTTATTATGTGATGGAATCTCGTTTATATGTATCAAAATAAACATGCAGACATAACAATATCTTTCTGTTATCGGTTCTTAACTGTCGCACAAGTATAATTTTGAAGAGAATTTAATTTATTAAATTAGATAATAAATTAGAATAAATATACTCTTTTTACATGATTTTATTTTGTATAATATATTATTTTTTCTATAAATTTGTATATTTCAAAAGTGATCTTGAAAGAAAAATTGTTGCAAAAATCTCACACAACTTTCATCGCGTCGCAAATGGCACAAGATTGTAATATTGTAAATAGAGAAAGGAATTGTGTAATATTTCGTAAATTTTGTTTTCTCGGTTAAAATTTTTCTATTTTCTATTTTCTCGCGAAATCTTCTTTATCCTTGGAATGCAAGATGAGAGCATCGAGATATTCGCAGATATTCGAGATTTATCGATCGCATGTGAAAATCCTCGAGTTTTCCCACGGATTTATTTTTAATCAAACGCGCGACGACGCGCGTTCTTCTTTGTCTCTGTGTGTGTCCGCATACAAATCTAGCAACCACGCGAATCTCGACGTCATATGCACATCTCGAGGAACAATCAACAGATATACCGTCGTCAGAGAAAACAATAGACGTCAGTCCCGTTTTCAACAACGTTCTTGTCCGCGACTGCTCTTTCAAGCAGAGTACTGCGAGCTATCGTTATCTGCCCTTCTCTGTTCCCCACTGATTTCTGCTCGACCACATTACGGGAAAAGGGGGACCTGTCTCGTGCATGTTCGCGCGATGCGGTAGGTCGTGTTTGGATTGTATCAAAATTTAATCCGTCACCTAATTATTACATCGACCTGTTTAACATGAAAAGCAAGTACATTCAGACATATATTATATTACAGTCTCATGAAAACCACAGAGGACTTCAAAATTTTAGTGATAATTTTAAGATATTATGCTTATTATCCTCCTTTATGGATTTACATATATAATTATGTCGTTACGATTAGAATCATATCATCATATCGATAAAATAACATTTATGTACATATTTAATTTACGACCAACTTTCTCGGGAATAGTAATTATCTTTGATTACACCGTTTACTTTCTCCAATAAAATAAACGCGTATTAAATAGAGAAGTTCGACGAGCGGTGAGCGCGCATGCATGAAAGTTTCAGATTATCGGGTTTCCCCGCGAAACTAGATTTCAGATAGTTCGGAGCTGATATATATTTCGGTACCGCGGGCGTGTTTCGGTCTTTTGCACTTTCTCGCACTTCTAACTTAGTCAGCTGCGATTGTCCTCTCTATTATGCGACAATCGCGGCCGCAAAATTTTCGCCCGAGAAACTTTTCTTCAGTAATCAAATGACGCGAATTGGCTGCAACAATTTCGATGTAGTCTCTGATCTTCGACGAAGTCTCGATTTTACGAATCGGCTAATGACGAAAGTAATCGAAGCTGCGAACTGTTAAAAAAATAAAAAACGTATTGACTATCAACGTAATGCTTTGCTTTCGCGTGGCATGAAGAAAGTCTGTCTCCGAAGTAATATCGTCTTTCGCGATTCCCAAGTTTTATCAGGTAGGATCACGTGAAATTCTTTGACTGTTCTCAATTCATTCGATCGACTTTAATTGTGATTAGCTCCGTTGCACGACGGCTGTCAATTTACAGCGTGTTCGACTTCATTCGATCGGACGTGATCGTTCGTGCCGCAATACTGACGTGTATTACGAAGTTATCGCCAGTAGAAATTTCCCATACGACGTACGCGCAACACCAAACACGCACGCTGTTTAACTAACGCGTTTAACGAACTTTTGTCTCGTGAGTGAAGTTATAATTCAAACGTAATCTCCGAGGTGTAACTTGTCCGTAGTAACTAGACAGTAATTAGGGTGATGTAGTCTGGTCGCACAATTACGATCGCGAATTATTTACACTTACAACGTCAACAAAATGTCTTGATTAGTCCTCCGCTCCAGACGGTCCACTTCGCGATTGAGATCTATCTCGCGTGTTGACATTGGCTCATACACGCCAATCCTCCATCGTGCATTATCTTTCGATCGTTTTTAATCAATGAACCGTCGTAAAATATATAGTGACTCGCGCGATGATGGATTTGCAGGTACATACATCCATGCAGTTCGAAGTGTTAGATTGCACTGTGATATAGGATTTATTGCGGATATTGCCTCGCGCATTTCTCGTTGCAACATCAATCATATTTTCGCCTTTACAATTACTGGGGACTTTTAAATTGATACTTCATTATCGTCGCGATAATGACATCTATCGTTTTTTTAATTTGTTACAGTTAATTATTTTTAATTCTAGGATATAATGAATTTATATGATTTCGGATTATTCTAAACAATGAGATCTTGTCATCTTTTATTAAGGATAATTAAATTCAGGATTAAAAGTATTTAATTTAGAGAAAGAAAAAAACAGATATTCTTTTTTTGATAAAAATTCAAAACATAGACTATAGAGTTAATTATTTTTTGGGATACAATGAATTATTCTAAACAATATTGCCATCTTTTATTAAGGATATATAGAGTTTTGAAATAATTACATTCACTGAGAGAAAAAAATGGTTGCAATTACCATAATTTAACTGTAATATATACCATTTTTGGCGTCAATTATATATTTGTTTGGTAAAACTATAAATATAATAATTATTATTAAAATTATAGGAATAATAACTACAAAAATGGAATTCTTAACCATAATTATTTTATCAGGCAATTGTACCAAATACTTTTCTCTCAGTCATTAAAATCATTAAAAGTATATATTAATATAAAGAAACAAAATGAAAAGAAGTCGATACATATGTTGTCCTTTTTTTTCAATTTAAAACCATCCAAAACTTGTGCTCTTCTTCATTCCTTATCCGTGTCAACACTTGCCGAAAAGTTAGTGTCATCAAGTTTTGAAACTTTGGTTCTTCATTAATATCGCTGTTTGTGATCCTTTATAGCGTCATGTATCAAGCTTGATTTCTCCCGGCGGCGGCGAGCGCAAAGAAACTTCGCGGAAATATTAATTTTCCGCGACAAATATTCCATTTCGCGAAGCCGGGCGCCGGTTTTCCGCGGAGTCAGCCGACGCTATAGGAAAACGTCGACAGCAATTAACGAGCTAATTCGGATAACGGTGCCCGGAGTCCCCGTCGTTGACTCAACGCGCAAAGTCGATTATTAAAGGGAAAGATCAATATTAACTTTAAAGTATAGACAAAATATTTTACTAGTTACATCTTTCTGTTTTTTTTCTGTTTGCTGTTTTACCAACGCTATATTTGTCAATTCTGTTACAATGTAGCTTCAAACTGATTTTTCCTGATCAAGTTTAGGATTTTGAATGTTAATGTCGTAACAGCTGTTGAGCTTTTTATTTTCGTGCGATACTTTATTATTAGCGTTATATTTCTTTTATGTAAGATGCGTGCTATTTTAGCTAAGACGTTATATGTCATTTCAACTAAGCGTACAATTTATTTTACATCACATCCGATCTCTCCACGTATTAGGTTATTCCCGGCGTACAATGGGCAAACGTGCAACCATTCATGCAACTCGGTCACCTTTTATGCAACGCCCGAAGCAGAACAGCATTGAATTATGCAATATCCGAATTCGGTCGCACAAGTTGAAAGAGGTTTAGCCTTGAGTGCTTTTGACAGACCCGATCATCCGATAACTGCTCTCAGGTATAATCAGACATGCATCGGATAATTCATTTGCCGTTACATTTCATTCGGTTGGCGTTATTAATTTTCGTTACTGTCGTTACGCGGCGGTTTCTAAATCGCCGAAATCGCATTTTTCCGATGTCAGCGCGGAAACATTTGCAAGAGACACGACAAATGCGCGTGTAATAACGTTATAACACATCCGTTACGAGCGATCACGGGCTCCGGGGGTATAGGGCGTTTAATTAGCGGACAATCAGTTAGCGTCCGACCGGGCGGGCACCATTCCCCGATTTCACGCGATTTAATCAGGGCGCCCGTTCAAACTGCACGATGGTACAATAACGCAGGAAGTTCCAATCCGCGCTCGTAATCGAATCAGCGTTGTGCATGCAACTTCGGCGTTTTCAAATCGAGAACGTCAATGGAACAATTTAATCGAGAGGCAGTCGAGAATATGATGCCTATATAACCGAGTAATACAGCTGGATATACAGTGTGTGTGCGCGCGTGTGGAGGATCGATCTTCCCAAAACCGAATGGTTCATCGGCTATTCATGAATCGCGCGATGCGAAATCGGTGCGCCTATATATATGTATATAGGCGCGACTATCGCGTCTGACGGGCACGTACATACAATCTCGTCCCAGTCTGCCTACGCAATTCGTATATGCATTCCTATACCCACCTTACACATTGTCGATCGGTGCGTCATAGCGCGGCGACGTACGCGCCGTGATGATCTCGTGCGGTGCGAAAGCATGCGCCCGAGTACCCGGCAGGTAGTAAACGAGGCAGGAGACCCCGACGAGGAACAGGAAAAACAGGAACACGAGGTCGAACATCAGCAGTGAGTTCAAGGTCATCAGCTGCATCGTGCGCGTGCAACTTGCTCCACCATTACACGCGTGCACCCACGCACCAGCAAGCCCGTCGCGTCTTTCTCTCTCTTTCTCTCCAACAACCACCACCACCACCACCACCACTACCGCCACACCACCACCTTCCCTTCTTACTTCATCGCGCGCCGCCTCGACACGTTCGACGTATACCTATTCTCCGTTTTGCACGAGCCGAACTTCTCAGGCCGCCTCGACGTACGGCGTAACTTGAGATCCTACGATAAAGGCGATCCCGCTCGGACTGCGAGGCGATCAGCAATTTTTGATTATCATTTGCACGAAACTGCGTCACGTCTACGCGCTACATAAGTTTTCGCGGGCTTTATAAGGCTTGTAAAAAGCGCATTGTATTTGTTACGTCAATAGGGAAAAAAGTGTATAGCTGCGTGAAAAAAAAAATGAGCTCGCAATTTAGAGGGAAAATATCTGTTTTCATCCGATTTGATTACATTGCCGTTGATATTTGCGCCGTTAAAATAGAACGCTTTGATGCAATAACACTTTTATATACTCGCCGTAATACGACGGGCAGCGGAGAGCAATTAGTGGGCAATTAAAAGTATACTGAAACACAATGAGAGGCGGATGAAACTAGCGGAACGGTTTTTTTTCTCGTTTCTTCTTTTTTTTTCACGGCGAAGTTCGGAAACCTTTTTCAAAAATCGACTCGCGGCAATTGCTGCGACCAAAAGCGATGAAGAGAGCGTGCCGGCACGACTGCGGTAATTGGATTTCTCACGAATTATTATCGAAAGTTATATCAAAGCCTGCAGTTGGCTCCCGGAACCCGTCGAGTCGCGCGTATTACCGTGTCGATAGGAATGTACGTGCCGATATCAGCGATTATAGATAGTACTTTCGTACCGAAATGAGCGCGGAATAATTAGCCTCATTATCGATTCCATTTATCTACGCGCATTCCGCCGTTCGCATAGCAACCTGCGTCATTTCAATGGAATTATTATTGATTTCATTGATTCATGTGGAATCCGCGTGATGATCTGTTTCACTCCGCCTCTTAAGTCTCGACGACAATCGTAATTAATGGTAATTTAATGGAGAGGCGAGCAATTGCAAAATTCATCACACACTCGTTATAGCTTTCGCAGACTTTCCCTTTATGGATCAGTAGTTTGGTATATATTTATAGAGTAAATATTATTATGATAAATTGCCTTTCAATACGAATATCGAGATTTTTTTCTTCTTTAACGAGACGCACAGCTCTATACGCCTCGTCTCAGTAATTCTATTAACTGGATTTATTCGGGCGTGAATCAACAATCTTTCGTCTGACGCGGCATTGACTTTATCTCGACCTCTGTTCATTGATCGGATACTCGACCGTGTACAAGATATATTCTACCTCGAAATAATTGCCACTAGGACCTCTCTCGAGGAACACGGCTAGTCGAAAGCGGCGCTCGAAAATCTTCTCGTTCAGCTAGACGTATATCTGTATAGGAGACGGAAGAATCGGCGGCCTTCTTCCCCAAACACAATAGCCACGAGCCGTTGGTTGCAGCGTTGGCAATATACGGCGGAAAGAGGAACGGTTTAAGCACAGAAGACAGTGACACGAGCAGAACCGATCGATTGACGAATCGCAATTCTGCGCTCGAAGCATAATCCACGATCGAGGCTTGGAGGATACTTAGAAACCATGGATTGCGCTCCAGGGAACGGAGCGCGGAATGAGGGAGGGATTACTTGCGTTCAGCGAGAGATTTGCGAAGAAGTATTATGTATACCATTTATAGAAATAATTAATGGCGAAGGATTAAATTTATTATTTTTTTCCCGTATCTGCCGAGGAGATTGCTGAATTCGTATAGTTTTGAATTCGATCTCTTTGAATTCCAACTCTTTCTCTCGCGTTGAATAGCCAATCGTTTTTCGCGGACGAAAAATTACCCGCATCGGGATATCTGCGCGCGGCCGAGTGATTTTCCAGTTACGCAAATTCTCCAGTATCCGCTGGTCCATTCAATGGGTCTCGCCGACGCGTCGACTACCGGCGGAAATTTACGGGATGGCATAATTTCCGCGCGGCCTAAAAGTGCCCGCCCCGAAAAAGGCGAGCCCAATCTTCGTATCAGTCGCCCCGTCCCGTTCGTTGAATACCCGGGGAAATTCATAAATCATCGACTGCAGAAACGCGAAGGTCGTAGATCGATATATGACGAACTATATCTCGAATCTGCCTCCGGCACAACATTTTTCACGCCATACTTGTTATCGCGAATTTTCACAAATCGGAAATATTTCCGTTATGTAAACGCTTCAAAAAATAAATTTGCACAATTTTTATACTTTTATTTTCCAATTACTGTAGCTTTAAATCGATATAGCCAAATATTATTGCGCGTTGTCTCTAATTTGACTTCAATTTTTCCGCAACGAATTACGGATCATTGCAGAGTTTCATGTAGCAAGTATATCTGCGAAAAAAGATCTCAAAACCGCGGTTTATGAAATTGGTCCTTTTCTCTTTTATTTTCTTTATTACTATAATTATATTTCTCTAATCTCATGTCTTTGGTATATTTAATACCAATGTAATACTTTTCGTAATTTGCAAAATGGAAAAGTAGCAATCGAATCACACTTCAAAGTGATTCAGAAGTACTATCAAGTAAGGTAGAGTCACGGAAGGGGACAGGAAATAAATCTGTCTCCCTTTGCTTAGCAATACGACGGTCCGCGAGGAAAAAATAAAAGAAGTAATAAAATTATTCCATCAGTGGATTTAACTTTTTCTCCAGGGCTTAATCCGCGTGGCTCAGACGGAGCGTTCTTAATTCGAACTTCATTCTCCGTGAGGGACAGCTCGCGTCTCTCCGCGCGGCCGTCCAGCAAAAAAGTTCGATGAGGATCCCCCCCCTCACGAGAAAGATCCTCCGTGATGCCGGTATTGCGCCTGGACGGCGCAAACAAGAAGCGAAAACGGGAAATGTCATATGCGTCCGCCAGCTGTTGCGTGTTTTAAAGCTCAAAAGCGTGACGCGCGTGTTTCGCGATATGACACGTGCTCCGTTGCACAGCATCTCGATAAATGGGGCATCGCTATGCGACAGAGAATGGATTGCGTCATGATACTCGGAAATGATGGTCCCTGTCCGCCACGTCAGTCTATCAATTTCCCTGTTTACGGAAAAGGAAAACAGAATGCTTAATCCTGGGGAAAGTCTGCGATGAAAAGGCATACCTCTTAAAAGTTTTTCTGAAAGTGTTTTTAGGAAAGAAATCTGTTATTATTCTCGAATTTTTTCTAAAGTGTAATATAATTATATTTAAAAAAGAAAATAACCGCGTGTTATTTTCTTTTTTAGAGAAGGACGATTGTATTATTGCAGAAAGTCATATCGAAAATACATGTTTCTTTTTTTTGTATTTTCTTAGACTTTTTTGTGTAACACAAATAGATACGTAGATGATTTATTACGATTTGAATCTTACGGCGACATATTATTGTGATAACTCGCATTAAGACGTCAGTCTACTGGATTTAACGTATTCATTGGATGATTAATACATCGCAGTGACACGTAAAATACCGCTACCGGACAATTATGCTTGATCGAGTGCAGAAATAAAATCTTCTTATCGCTTTTTTTAATGACGATTTTTACGCCGGGGACATTTACGCCGAAGACCGAGCACGTGCAGCATAAATGTACTTAACGAAAAGAGAAAGTCATTCGTGCAAATATAAGTGCAGCTCTATAACGGCGCTCATTTGAGATGCTAAACCGGAAATAGCATTTTATTTCTAATGGAATTTATTTAATGTACCGAGAAAGTGGATTTAATTTCCTCGGTAATAATAATGCGGCCTTAAATGCATTCCCTCGCCGATTTGCGAGTTCTCGCAAGTTCGACACAATGTTCCTCTCCCCCTCCCCCCACCCCTGGTAGTTTCTCTCCTCGCATTTCGCGATGGGAATATTTCGAACCGATATAGAATCCCCGGTGGGATTTATGCTAATTTCAAGACCAGCTACGGTATAGATTGCGCGGTAAATGACGTGTGAAGGGACTAGATAGATAGAAAACGTTGTGTAATGTACGATATTGGGTTTTGCGGCAAAACGCGGCTTTAAAGCGCGAAAATAGGACGAATAGCAGCGACCAATGATACCTGATGAAAGGGTCCCCGGCGGCCTCTCCCATTTTCCTTTTTCCTCCCCACTACTTTTTCCCTACTTTTCGAAGAAATTGAGAACTGGGTATCGCACAGAATAGAGAGAGAGAAAGAGAGAGGAGACGAGGGAGAGAAAGAAAGGACCCGTCCTTTGGACGAGGGCTCGGCGAAGGGCGAGAGAGCGACGATAAGAGATAAAATGAGAAAAGAAAAACAAAGGGGGGGGAGAGGAAAAAGAAATGATGCTGAAAGAGAGAGAGAACCGAAGCCCGCGGGAGATCTGGAAAGATCCCGATGCGTAAACGCGGACCGCAACACTCACCGTCGTCCGTGCCGGACGCCCACATCGTTACCGAGAACTCGCCCTCGAGCGTCTTGATCTGCACCTGCTTCTGCTCCCACTTCCTGGCCTTGGTCTCGGTGGCCATCTCGCCGAAGATCGCGTGGTCGGACGCGCGGAAGCGCGTGCCGCCGCTCTTGCGCGCCTTCTTTGCGGCTTTGCGCGACGGCCCGGGGCTGGACTCGACATAAATGTCGTTGTCCGGCACCGGGATCTGGTCGTACACGCTGAGCGGGTCCGCGCCGACGATCTCCTCCTGCGTCTGCAGTATGATTTCCTCGCGGCCCGGCTCCGGCAGCGGCTGCAGCGCTATCATCGGCTGCCCGTCCTCGCCCTCGATCGTCGTCTCCACGGTCTCGCACGGTATCTCCACCGGTATCGTCTCTATCTCGACCTCCTGAATGTCCGGTTGAATCTCCACTTCGGTTATTATGTCCGAGGACGCCATATTAATCTCCGGCGGCGACGCCATGTTAACGTACCAAAATGGCTGGCCTGGCGACAGCGGAGCCTCGGCGGCGGGGACTCGAGCGTCCCGCGGCCACGTGACCACCCGCG
>NW_012026814.1:995415-1048637 GCF_000956235.1 Wasmannia auropunctata
TGGATTTAATTTCCTCGGTAATAATAATGCGGCCTTAAATGCATTCCCTCGCCGATTTGCGAGTTCTCGCAAGTTCGACACAATGTTCCTCTCCCCCTCCCCCCACCCCTGGTAGTTTCTCTCCTCGCATTTCGCGATGGGAATATTTCGAACCGATATAGAATCCCCGGTGGGATTTATGCTAATTTCAAGACCAGCTACGGTATAGATTGCGCGGTAAATGACGTGTGAAGGGACTAGATAGATAGAAAACGTTGTGTAATGTACGATATTGGGTTTTGCGGCAAAACGCGGCTTTAAAGCGCGAAAATAGGACGAATAGCAGCGACCAATGATACCTGATGAAAGGGTCCCCGGCGGCCTCTCCCATTTTCCTTTTTCCTCCCCACTACTTTTTCCCTACTTTTCGAAGAAATTGAGAACTGGGTATCGCACAGAATAGAGAGAGAGAAAGAGAGAGGAGACGAAGGAAGAGTATACGGAATGGTTTACGCCGTTACCGAGTAGTTGCGACAGATATAGACCACGAGATAAACGACGTATTACCGGTATAAAGCAACTTCCTCGACGCACGACGCGACAGCTATATACCTGTCAGCATGATGTACCATTGCACTCGTATCTTTTCCCATAGCCTCTTTTCTCGAATCCAATTCGAACGAATCTGGGGGAGTGTGTGCGCCGTTACTGCAGTAGCATGCGAATATGCGCCAGCACCTGTACGCGGAATACGATGAGATCGTCCCGCGCGCCAACATCGAACTGTGAACGTTCGAGGGGAAACCTTGGAAAAGAAGCGCCAAAAAGGAGACAAAACTTGAGAGCGCAAAGTGAATTCTTTGAACTGAGATACTTCAATATTGTAGCGCATAACGTGTACACGGGAGATAAGTTGGATAATAAGGAGCGTTATTATATGAAATAACGTATATATGGGGAAAGATGTAAGTCCCCGTTTTATGTCATATGTTGCGTGTTTGAATTATGACAGTGTAGACATAGTTAACTTGCCTTTCATGCCGGCAAAATTGAAGTATTGTCGAAGCGAAAATCCAATCGGCCGCAATCGGATCGGATATCGGGTATGTAAACGCGAATTTCCCTTCTCCCCCCCTCCCCTTGATTAAACCAACCCTCCGTCGTTTATAACGATGCGGCAACCACGTTATCCATTAGGTATATTGCATTTATCTCGCACTTCGTGTAATCATTGCATCATTACAGCGCAGCCGTTGAATTCGATACCGATTGATCGTCAGACCATATGATTCTGGCAATCTAATTTGATACGCGCAACGTGTGTGTGAAGAGTTATACGCTTTACGTGCGCGTGACGACACGCGATTGATTGACTTTGACTTCGTCGTTTAATGGACCGTTCAATTTTGCACGACGGTCCAATCCGGATTTTATTAAATGGCTTTCCTACGCTCGTGTTTTTCTTTCACCTTTTGCCTCCCTCGGTTCTTACACTTCGGCGAATCCACCTCCGACAAACACGCGCCCACGGCGGCGTTAAAAGCCGGCGTTTTCCGCGGCCGGTTTTTCTTACGAGCGACGGTAACACGACGAGATCTTTTTCTGAACGTTAAAATATCTTTCCTCCAAATAAAACCGCCGCGTTTTGCAGTTTTCAACGGGCAAATCAGTTTGGTTTATTATTCGCTTATGAATCTGAATATGAAAAGAATATTTAATTCTATTTAAAACAAAATCTAATTTTATATAAACAATACTGCGCTAATGTATTATTCAACTACGATAAAAATGTAGTTTCTAAAAATTTAACTTACTCTCTGAATGGAGATCAAATATTAGATATCTCTAAATGTAGAAAAATTTATTTATTGAAAATGTTACAGATTAATATAAAATTAGAAAAATATACAATAATGTAACTTATAGTTTGATTTAATAATTTATAAATTTTATAATTCAATTGCTGTCCCTGTTTCTTCCCGAAAACACCTCGAATAATGTAATAATTTTCAGAAGAATACACAAATCCAGTATAAATTTAAACTGTCCACAATAAGATTGTTTGCGAGAACGTATAGCGGGATGAGATTTTCAACTTTTCGCTGGAAGAAATTACGCCCGACGGCATTCTCGAAATGGACAGGCGGACAGACGTTAAGGAACATAAAGAGGAAAGTTTTCGCACGAGAGACGGGTCTCTCCGCGTCGCGGATTAAATATGGGACACATGGGCGCGCATCTTGGGCGGTCGACGGCTGCGGAAACGGACTGTGGAAAAAAGTGGCTGACGCGCGCGGTGCGCGAACGCGTTAAACGAACCGCGACGTCATAATTTCCAGCGGTGGATCGCGATAATTTAATTTCGTCGGAATGAAAGATAGCGCGCGCGCCTTCACAAAGTAGACCGACCTTGCGCGAGGGAATTACGTCGTGCAATTCACGCCGGGCCGTGCGGGGACCCCGGCACGTTCCGCGAGTCGCTAAACTGGGTAGTAGCAACCCGAATTCCTTATCGAATTTCCAGTACATTATTCCTCATGGAAAATTACAATTCGCATTGCAGAAATATGAGTCGTATTAACGGTCCAGGAATAGAACGGCAGAACTTATTACTTACAGCATTGACAATGTGCGCGAACGCAAAATAAGATATAGCTGTAGGAGCAGTTGTCATGACGCGAGTACATATATGTGAAAGTATAGCGATATGCATATAGATATATATTTGATATAAATGCGAGAGTAATGCGAGAAAAGTTACTTTTTCATTTTTTCAAACTGTGTAATTATTTTATATTAAAATTCACGTGGGGCAAGTCCCACGTGAAAGATTGTACTTCATTGTTTTTTTTTTATCTAAATTGAACCATTAATTTCCATTTATTTGAAATTATTTGAAACGATTATTAATCGAACGATCTTTTTTTTGCACATGATGCTCTTTGCAGCATGTAAATTGTCTGCTATTTGATCTTTTATTTTGTTTGTCAGAGTGTCATTCTGCTATCTAATACACACGCACGTACATATATATGTTAAAAAACCGATAAAATATATTCTATTTTTTATCCCGACGTTGAACTGGCAACAAATCTCGTTTCACGTGAGAATATTTCTCATTGCTTTGCATCACGATCAACTCGCAATGGAGTTTTCATTCCAGCTTTTTTTTGCGCCTCGATTTACCCGATAATTAATCCCGCAATAACGAATTCTCTGTTATGAGTTGTGCTTTTCCTTCGGCGCGGGCAATCCCGTCCGCCTTTCGCCGCGTCGCGCAGCGATAATCTTTCCCATCGTCTTCATCGTTACTTTTAAGAATCTTTTTCATCAACGCGATCGGTTGCTCTCAGTTTTTCTAACACGGCCGCAAATTGGATTTCTTACCGCGACGCGACGTGGAATTCATTCTACCTTCGTAGCGATGTATCGCTTTCGTCAGCTGTTCCTATATTACGTGCTTTTTCATCCGGTAATAATACCGATAAAGTCTCGCCGCTCGAATTCATTTTTTTTTCCCGAAATTCTTTCTCTTTTTATCGAAAAACTTTCGTGTCGAAAAATCTGTCTAAATTTCAGAATAATTAGTGATGAGAGCGCGTCAGAAACTCGCCCATATTTCTCTCAGATGACGTGTTTTTGTGCAAGCACAACCGTAGCTCGTTAGGGAAAGAAGCTGAAAGAAGCCTGGCTTCTCGTGTGGGATTAAAAGACCAAAAAAGAGAAAGAGAACGGGGACTGTCGTGCAAATTGCGCGCAGTGGCGCAACCGCGTGCATAACTGAAGCGTGTTGCTGCGAGATTTGCGAGTTGAACCTCCCAAGCAGAAATTAGTCGATGGTCGAGGATAAAAATTTTAATTTGCGGAGAACGTTTGTTTGTACGTTTTTTTCTCTAGTCACTTACTGAATATCACAGCGGTTCCTACTCCCCTTTATCTGGTTTTCTTTTAAGCATTCGTTGAGAGGAAAGGGACTATACGGCTTGCCGATAAAATACTACAGTATGTCGATGTTTTTGCTCAACTGCGCGTAAACCTTTATCGAGAAAAATAGAAGGAGGTATCACACTATGTTTCCGGTTACGATGGCCGCGCGGAGTGGATGAGAATTTAGGGGAATCGCCTTCTGTGGTAATCGTCCCCTGCGGAAATTGTGTGATTTATGGACCTTCCACGAGGATGGTGGGTGTCGTGAAAATGATTTTGTCATTTTATTCCGGGGGAATTCTTTCTTCGAAGGAACGAAATATTAACTAATATTATTATTTAATCAATTTCCATTACTTTGCCGGATAGAATACCGGTGACAGGCTGTGCATTTAGATTATCGCGGCAAAACGCGGCAAAATTATAAACCTCTCTCTTCTCTTAGACTAACAGCCAAAAATAATATGATCGTTATCGTCATTAATAATTAACTTAACTGATTATTTGATTATAATAATTTATTTTTACGACAAATACTAAACAAGTTTGAATGTAATTGTGAAAGATAATAATTTTACTTTGCAAACGCCGAGCGAGATGGATATATTTTACTTATTACAATAACTTTTGAAAATTTTTGACGAACGCAAATTATATACAAAAGCTCTTTGCCGTTATATACGAAAGTGACAGGAAATGATTATGCTCTTAGCGACTTATATCGGGAAGTAAATATCGGGATATCGTCGTCGCACTGCTCCCATCATTCTCTCCGTGACGATTCATTTTCTCTTAAAGAGAATGACTCGCAAATGGTAGAAAGTGAATAGTATGAAAGAAAAAAAAGTATTTGAGTGGAGGAGAGAGAGTATTTATATTTCTGAGTGCGAGTTTATCATTCGTCTTTTTATAGACAAATCATATTTTATTTACGTTACAGACATTATCAGATTTATTTTGTAAATTAATTAGTTTCGTAAATAACGGTATTATCTTCGTAAATAGCGTTATTATCGGTTTATGGAATCAAAGTTTCGATAAAAATAATTAATTTTTTGTAAAAAGTTCTTAATCATGTACGGATTTATTTTTTTCCTAGAATTCTCCGAAGAAAATATTCTTTGAAAAGAATTGCACGTTTAGAGAAAAAGCAAGCTTTTTTTCATTATTTCTCTCAATTTTGTAATTTTATTTATTCAATGGATCGCAGTCGAGCAAAAGAAACGTAAAGAATTAATATGAAGAAAATGTATTATTTACTTTGAAAATGCATTAATTTAAATATTATTAAGTAACATCATCGTTGAATTTGATTTCTTGTGACTGGATGAAATTTGTCGTTGGATAGGATAGGTAATAGTGAAACATGATGAAAGAAAAAGGAAAATAATTCTTTCCACTGGAGCTTCATTAGGAACGCAATCGACTTCCTGGTTTTAATGAGGTATGGCGACCAATGAGGCCGCGAACGAAGAGCTTCCGGATTTCGTTAACAGATACCTGTCTCGTCTATAGCAGAGTTTGCAAATTATATGCAATTACATTAATAACCTCGTTTCTCTTTGAAGAACTGACGAACCTTTCACGTTTTTAGAATTCGTTAATCATTCAGAATCCGTCTATGCCACCTACGGAAATTCGTCTATGAATGTTATCTCGGCTAAATGTGTAATTGTGGATCGCGAAAAAAAAGGTCTCACCCCTACGCAAATTAAGCATATGCTCGCTCGGAACCGGTTTATTTGCGATACGCTGTAATAAAATTTTTAATTCAATTTTTCCGCCGGCTTTTACACAGAGTCCAATTACTTGTTTTAATTAATTAATTATAACCCCTTTCATTTCGTATAAACGGTATTCAGTAGCGTTTAAATAACAACCGCGCCGTACCGGAAATATGAATGTTTCCAGTCAATGAATCGACACGTTCAAAGTACGTCTCTGCGAAACACCATTACAAAAGTTTAATGTTATTATGTTTCGTATATTTTTGGCTATGTTTGTGCTGCATCGAGTTTGCTACATTGAATTAACGAACGTGAAACACAATTCTTTTATGCTGTTACTGTTGTATATTTGATATGAATATGTACTCAAGCCAATATTACAGTAACACACAAAAAATTCTGATGTTGTCAATCAACACATAATTTTTGCATGTTTAATTCGCTCCATTAATATGAATCCAAATAAATTACAATTCAAATTGCCGACATTAATTTGATTAACATTGATATACGAGAAATTCTTAAAGGAAGTTGCGCGTTGAAGTATTAACAGTACTGGCTGCAATATTGATCATGCCGGAGCTCTTTAAAAGGTAAAACGTATAAAGCGTTCGCATCAAAATAATTAAACAAGGTTTCGTTAAAGTATAAAAGAAGAATTCTGTGCAACAAACATGCTTCTCGATCATAATCTGTTTTTTTTTTTCAATTTTTATTCATTATTATATTACGAATTTATTTGTAATTAAAACTTTTGCGTTGACAGACGTTATTTTTATAGAAATTATAAATGTTTTGAATATAAAGTCTAACAAGGCTAGATGTATAATCAACAAAAATAAAAAAGGAAGAATTATATAAATTTATTTTTCTCACTAATATCAATTTATCGAATTTTTTATTTTATTTGAATATTATATCATATTATGCTGCTATTAATTCAATGCTTCATGAAATGATTATTTCAGAGCAAATCGATTTTTTTAATAAGAAAAAAAGATTATGCAGGAAAAATGAACTCGGATATTTCACGTAAATGATAATCTGTATCAATGCCTGTCGTCGAGATTTTTTTCAGTGTTATTTTGACGCAGCTTTCTATTTTTTCCAGATATTTTTACGCAGTTTCACATTTGCATTCCGGGTGCAAATATTCGCGATTACCGGGATCTACATTCTATTGCGCGAACGTTACGTAGGAGTACTGTCGGTTGTACGATATTACGGATATTGTGCGAATCGGTAGGATGTATATATATATATGCTCATCCGGTTTTTATCACGCCCGCGCATCATTTCGGACTATCCAGTGAAGAATACCGCTCACTCGTAACGACGCTGAACTTTGAACTTTGTACTGAGAAACTTCAATGTGCGGTCTGTATAGTGGACACGAAGCCAGGAATGGTGTATAATTCAAACGCTCGAAATTTATGTTCAGTATTAACTCGCGTGAATAGAATTTAGTCATCGTGATTGTCGAAATTGCAGCTTTTCCAATTTTCAATTTAATTAAAGTGGTTTTTATATGTGATATAAAAATTAATGTTATATTTAAAAAAAATGCAAAGGATAATAATTGGACATAATATCTCTGTAAATTTTATGTTAACGAACTAGATTATGTGTGCTTTTTTATATTGTCCCTTTTTTTATAATGAAAGCTGGACTTCGTAAACCTTACGAAAAGAATGATACATAAGTTATCATGTTATGTTATACATATTGTATGTTATTTAATCGTATATAATTCTTTAAAAATTGTTCTACATATGTCTGACATCTTTTGAAAGTTTCGCAAAATTTTTAATCGCGCGATAAATTTTTAATCGTGCAATATGAAATTAGAATTTGTCTATCATATAATTTACTCGTAGATCCAAACCGCAAATGTTGAAGAATGGAAATCGTGGACGGAGCTCCACGTGGTATCGCTGCTCTTAATATCGAACTTCTAGGCGGAATCGCTTATGCGCTCAACGTCGATTGTACCTCGACGCACTGACTCAGAGGCGACTCTCTGCATTTTCGATACTGTCACACCGATCACCACTGATCGCACTTCGCGACGACGAGCGATCACTTTTTTTTCTCTCTTTTCTCAGTGCGAACTAAGCGCGAATCGAGGTGACGCGACGGGGGAGGATAAGAGTCCCATAAAAATCAATTCGCCCGAGTTTCAAGCGACGCCGATCTTCAATTGATAGCCGACCGCAAACCGATCTTCTCGCGAGATTTCTCTCGGCGGACGCGGTTTCTCACGAAGTCTCGTGGCTGGGGTTGCTTGCGATGTGAATGCTACGTGAATACTGAGGCACGTCACATCGGGCGCCGGGTTTCAACCCCCTTCTACGTGTGCTTCTCATCCCTCTTCCGGTCCCCCGTTACCGTTCCCCTCTCCCCGCCTCTCCACTCCTTCATCGCAGATGCGCATCCACCCACGCAACTGTTGCGCCCCCGCCCGTTCCTGATCATTCCTCAGCATTTCGCCGACCGTCCAGCGAGCGCATGGTGGCGAGAATCGAGCCACGTGGACGATCGATCGCGATCGCGTGATTGTGCTCGCGTATTAAAATATACAGAATATATACTCATGCAGATGTATTGAGTCCAATAATCGATTAATTATCGATCGTTCCGGCCGCTAGAACAGGATTGTTAATAAAGTTAATGGCGATATCGCTGCTTAAAAGAATTAATTAAATATATCGACCTTTCGACATTTCAAGCCCCGCGTTCGTAATGCCGTAAATTTGATTAAATCGCCACTTTTAGAACGATAAACGATCTCAGAGCGCGGACGGCTGATACCAATTTAATTAATCAACTTCCGGTCGAAAGCCTGGACTAAATAGTTGCCGATTAGGTACAGTGAAAAATGGATGTAGCAGTTTTTATAATATTAAGCAAACTTTTTAACTCTTGACAAGTTGGGAGTTTAAAATTTCTAACGCCTGCTTTTTTTTCCACAGTATGTATACACCGTCGACAACAGACTGAATCTTACTTTAGTTTGCACTAATTCTGTCTTAATTGCTTAGATGAGAACTTCTGGCGCGCTTCACAGAATCGTAATTAAGACGTAATAGACGCGCATCGGCAATCAACTCTCGAGATGTACATCGGTTGTCGATCTCTTCGTAATTCTCGAGAATCAAATGAGAGATTCATTCGCATTTGTTATCTTTGTTTTTTCCACGATAACATTAACAGATGTTTTATTGTGTATATTCAGCAAATTATTTTGCACTTGTAAAGTAGTACGAATCGATATAATGAATGAATCATTAAGAACGTATATTTCTTTTTCGCAGATTTTAGCACTTACTTGCTTTCCTATCTCTCTTTAATTTATTTTATATATTACCGATTTTATATATTAGATTTATCTGTATTATTTGTATTTATTATAAAGAAGAACCATGATCGTCTGTTGAACCAATGTTTTCTCATTAAATGCTCTTCCATCCTGTACTGCAATTATACTATGTAATCGAAATCGACTGTGCTAATATTGTGTTCAAATTGATATGGCTGTTCGAGAAACTATTTATCAGTTTAGTATTTAATATATCAGTTAATATTTAGAATTGATATTATGTTTCTGCAAGCAGAAACACAAACGATATGATATTAAGTACACAATAAATGGGAACGATTTTGAAGAAAATATATAGAGATACGGAATAAAATGTGTTAATCGATTTCTTGCAGGCGCGCGACCGAAAGCCGGGCATGCGTTGATGCTCTCGCGCCGAGACGACGACGACGATATAATGTGTGTGTGTGTTGTACTTTGTAAACTTGGCTCGAACAATGCATAAAACACGTTAGCGCACGTAACTCGACTTTGCCTCTAACTAATTAGCCTAGATTTATTAACGGCAGTTTTGTAACGGTCGTAGAATTCTTACGGCCTGTCTTCCGTCGAGGCCGCTTAATTAATTACTCTCCCGTAGGGCGGAGATGGTAATAATGCGTTTCTAATTAGTCGCGTTCGCGCGCGCGTGAAATACCTACGAGCTTGCAACTAACGCGAGATAAGCAACGGCGGAAGGGGGAGGGGGAGAGAGGGAGAGAGATGTGCAGAAAAAGAGCGCCTGCGATTAAGTAATTTTTTTCGTCGAGTTATTTTTCGCACGCTTCTTCGAAAAGGCGTGCGTTGATTGAGGAAGTCCTCGATAAGATATAAGATAACTCAAATATCAAGTATATTAACTAATAAAGGTCTAATAAAGGCTAATAAAGATAAAGTTTTTTAAACTTTAAATGTACATACATTTTCTCCCATAAAACTGAATGTTAGTTCGACGAATGAGCTTGCCGATGAACGAAAGAATTCATTCATCGACAGAAATTAAATTTAAATAGATCCTTTAATATTAAATTTAAATAGATCCTTTTTTTTCTGTGTGCGAAAATTCATATGAAATCGCTCGCGATATATCGCTCTCGCGAAGTCTCTCACTTGGAGTCAATCTTGACAGTTCTCGGGCATCGGTCGGACACCACGCGGTGGTCTCCGAATAGAACACGATCTCGGGACGTACGAGGCGTGACGTTCGCCGACAATTTCATGAATAATTGAACGTATGCTTTAAGCGGACCGTGACGTATTGGCGGGGTATCGGCTCGTCCTGCAAACAGAATATCCTAGCTAACCGTCTGGACTAGCTGCTTGATTGATTAGCAGTCTGCGCTGAATTTTGAATCGCCGGCAAAGTCTTACAGTTTGTTTCCAATAGATAGGAATAATATATATGTCACGATTGAGTAATACTTTGTACACTACGATTCAGTCGAATGTAATCGTAAACAACGCTTATATCTTATATTAATTATATAATTTATAGAAATTTCAATTAGATTGAATCGTTGGATTTCTAGCTGATTATATTAAGTATGTATAATATTTTTATTTTCTTCTAAAGCTGTAAGTATCTCATTTTTATTTCATAATTACTCCTTTTTACACAATTAAATGAAATTCGTGGATCCGAGCAGCAGAGATAATTTGCTCCGGAATCTCCGCTTATTTTTTCATAGATAACGTTAGTAGGCAAAACTTCCGTCATGACACTAAGCATTCAACTTAAATATTCAACATGATATATAAATAATAGTATTCTAGTAATTGATATTCTATCGAGTTTTTCATTTATACAAATTCGTCGATTGTAGGAAGGAAATAGACAGCTTGCAACCCGTGTGCGCAGAGCTGTTCTCTTATTTTTCTTATTTACTGTCTGTAAGGGAGATACATAAAAGAATCGCGATGAAAAAAAAATTACAAAAAAATTTTGCATATTTTTACAGATAAGCTTTCCCCTCTACTTTTCTTCTCGAAGAATTTCTTGAATATCCGATAGGATATAGTGTATCTTATCACGTAGCGTATCATATCTTAAGACTGTACTTGAGATAGTAGGTATAAAAGAATCGGATGCAATTCACACGATTCAATTAAACAGTATCAATATGTTCCGTTCGATTGCTTTATTCGCGGTTGTAGTGCTCTTTCAGGCGGCTATTGCCGTCGATGTGTCCAAGCCCGAAATTCAAGAGCTCAAATACATCAGTAAAGGTGTCGTGCCAATAGCGGCATTGGTGAGTCAGAATCAAATATTCTGTGATATAATAAAACATGATAACAATTTAGAAAAATTGAAATAAATATTTAAATAAATGATATGATTGAGTCTTTTTTCGAAAAAGTACGGCATATTTATTAAAGAATATTTATGATATGCATATATGTATATATGTGTACGTTTTTTTATTGATTTTACTTTTTATATTAGATTCTTTTATTTGAATGCGAAATTAAAAGTAAAAATTTATATTTTTAACTTTTAACTCTCTTTTATGAGTAAACAGTATATATCAATTTATTTATTTTTTTTATTGATTATTAGTCCTTACGTAATGCAAGAAAGTATTTTGCAGAAGTTAAATAATAGACGTTCTTCGAGAATTTATCTCTTAGAAAATTCTGTTGATATCATTTTTAAAATAAAATTTTAAAAAAATCTACTTTTATGTTCATGCTATGTTTTTATTCAGCGAAATTTCCTGCGTGGTTCCACCCATTCTAATGGATTCATCGGAGATCTCGAGCTTGGCAAATTAACAGTAAACGACACAATGGCTCATTTTTTTAATTATCATTACGGTAATAATTCACCACATCTTCAAACGTGGCGTTTAGCGAGGGTTACTTTTTCGGACAGTGAGTTTTCTTTATTTTAATCTGTGTAATAAACATATTTTTTGAAATATATAAAAATTGAAACTTTATTTTGATAGTAATCTTTTTTTTAATGAAACTTGAACACAGATGTAAAATTGTTTTTTTATTAATATTAATAATAAAATTATGATGTAAAGAAAATGTGTTAAATAACACATATATAACAAATATATTTGTGTAATCTGTGTAAATATATGTGCAAATAATTTTATAATTATTAAAAATTTAAAATTTTGAAAATATATTTTACAATAATAGTTTAATTATAATATTAAGTAATTTAATTTAATTACATGATATAAATTTAATTATATTATATTTAAATTATAACTATAAAATATATTTTAAAAATTTTCAATTATACTTATAAAATTATTTACACAGATATTTGTGCAGATTATACAAATATATGTGTTATTTAAGCACTTTATTTTCTTTACATCACAATTTTATTAATAATTTTATTGATAATTTTTGAAATGGGGAACTAATTTATATCTTTTATATGTATTTATACTATTCAAACAATTAACAATAAGAAAATTTATACTTTTGCACATAACGAAACTTAATTTCGATTGATATGAATGTAATTGTAAGTATGTCAAATTTGTAGAAACAGAGTTCCATTAAAAAAATTTATAAATGATTAATTTTATATTTAGTGATATTTTTAATAAATTATTGTTGTAATAAACCATTATTTTTAATTTTACGCAGAAATCGTTACTTACGTTGTAGTACGAAATAACGAGAATAGTTACGGAGCAGTGTGCGGAGAAGCGAGTGATATAGGATCAAATCAATCGCCGAGATTTTGGGTGCGCATCGCTCCTTATTCGAATGTTACGCTCACGCAATACATTTTTGCGCGTTACGAGAAAATTCATTAATAGTGATAATTTTTATAATCATCTTTTAATTAAATATTCTATTTTATTTAATTAAGTATTTAATTAAATTAACTAAAACTAAATATTATCTAATCTGAAATGAAAGGCGTACGTAACAATAATGTAATGTAAATACAATATTATGTAGTGTAAATTGCACATTTAGAACAGAAAAATAAAAAAAAATATATTTTTATTATTTATTTAATTCTTTATTTTATAATTACGTATCAATTCTCGTAACAAATTTCTATATTCTTTTTAAAAATATTAATAAATTAATAATATCGTGGTTATCAGAGTTCTATCTACGTAAAAAGAAATTATTTTTATTTTGTATCAATTTTTATTAAAAAATTACACTTTTGTTGTCATATAAAATAATTATTTATATTGTATTTATGTTTTTATAGCGTAAATGTATGTACATCGCGTACGTACATAGGTATTGTTTATTGGATTCTTTATGCACTGTATAATGTAATAATGTTTATTTACGTCGGTTTTAACAGTCCCTGGTTATAAAGCGAGAAATATAGATTATCATACGCTCGCCAAATCATATAAATATAAACTAACAATTAAACAAAATATTTATAAGCCTTTGAAATACATATTACATTTTATTGAAATGTTTATATTTTTATATCTTTCAAAATTAATATTGCAATTTTCCTGAGGTATGTAGAAATACTTTATAAAAGAACAAAATGCGATTAATGAAATTTTGCGACGAGTATTTGGATGATTCTTTACGCAGCTCACGTATTCGTGTATGTACGAGACATATGAGCATCGCGAATGCAAATTACGTGAATATCATTTTCGTGTCGCTACGTCATGGTATAAATATTTTTCTACGCTACAATCTATGGTGATCCTGATATTCATCAAGTAATCTCCAGCGAGATTACTTGATGAATAACAAGTGTTACTACCAGCATTGGCCGTTAACAATATTGCAACTCAACTGTATTCCGTAGTATTAAAAAATATTAGAAACAGATAAGTATGACGCAAGAAAAAATATATAATTTTAAGAACATTCCACAAAAGAACGTTTTCCTTTTGTGACACTTTTATCCATTGTTTTAAATTTAAAATACCTACAGGCACGTTACATGTGCATACAAATATTTATCCTAAAGTAGAAAAAGCGATATCGTAAAATTTCTTCCGTTTTTCTTGTTTTAATGATGAGCAAATAAATTAAAAACTTTGTAAAATTTCATATCAAAATGCTATCCATCAACATTCTGTCGAAATCAGTTCATTAATGCGTCATCACGATTTTCCTCTCGAGTCGCTTTCTTACTTGCTTCCCTGGCATGAAAAGCAGGTATCTCGTCGCCGAACCGTTATTCAGTTTTTTTGCAACCAAGAATAATTCAGGAATAATTTGCATTTGATAATTACATCTGAAAGTTGATCGTGGAATTTTTCCTTTCAGAGAATGGAAAAATTCGATTTTCCTATAAAGGGGATTTATTTGGACGCGATATTTGAAACGATATGGAAAGTGAGAGAGTTCGCCAATGATGAAGTGTAATAGGTTGATTCTAAAAATCAATTTCATTTCGTCAAAAATAATAATATAGAAATTAATGTGTACAATCTTTATTGCCAAATTTATTGCTAGTTCATCCGTACGTCATATCTTCATTTTCATATTTTTATGTAAAAATTTGCGATAAACCTTCCTGCTCAAATTATCTCAAACATGCTTATAATTCTTTGGCAAGGATCAAGTTCCGATATTCACGCGACTACCTACGGAACTGACTAATTGTCGGTAGATGAAGATAAAGCATGACTTTACGAAATGAATGTCGTGAACATATACTGGCGACGTTGGAAATTGCTGACTAGTAAGCTTAAAATGGTTTTATCCCCGTAACAATTTAACGATATACAATCTGTGTATTATATATAATACAATCTACGTATTATATATTATCTATATGTAGAGTATAGAAGTATAATTCAATTCCTTATATCTGGTGAATTCTTATAAATACGTATAAATTTTTCTGATTATTCGAATTAATTTCTATTCAAAGATATTAATTGAAGATAGTAATTTGATAATGTGTTAAATATATCTAAAATTTTAATAGTAATATGCTATTATTATTTATGTTACTATTGTTGTTTGTTTAGAATAAAGAATGTAATAATTAATAAGATGTATAAATTTTTCATCTATTAGAATTAATTTTTATTCATAAATATTAATTGAATGTAATTTAAATGTAATTTGATTGAATGTAATGTGTTATACATACCTAAAGTTTTAACAGTAATGTATTATCAGTAATATTGAATAATAATATATTATTATGCTACTAAATAGATATAGATACTTACGTATCTGCTTGTATCAAATATACACAGTTTGTTTTATTGAACGATTACATGTCCAAATTTTATCGTTCTATTCTTTTTAATATTGGTTAATTGTAATACGAAAAGACTCACGACTGTTTAAATACTTACATTGGCACAAGACTTTCATAGAAGAAGCGATAAAGTTTGCGCGTCAATGACGAAACGTAATTACGAAGAATTCTAACGAAGCTACCGGCGACGCTCTGAGCGAATAAGAAGGGAAGCGACGCTTTTAAGGCTATAATGAAAACTGCTATAAACCGTAAATTCCTCCGTAGATTGTTACTTTGACCTTCGACTTTGTTTTCTCTTCATCTTCTTATCTTTATTATTTCTGATTTAAATCCGTAGTCGTGTCAAATCGAGGCTGGCCTAGATCGTTTAATATAAGCTTACGTGTATATTTTGAATTATGAATTTTTCTTATAAGAATCTATCAAAATAAGGTAAGATACGAAACACAATCGCTAAGAAATTAGTGCAACATAATAAAGAAATTACGAAGGGGCAAAGGCGAGTGCAAGAGTCTGAGAAATAAATTACGTACAAATTACTGTTTGTTCAGAAAGTCGGTTCTGAATTGAATAAGTGCCAAATGCTTTCCGCGACGTTCGAACTCTAAGTACGCCGAGCGATAAATCCGTGTCAATAATTAAACTCAGTTATGAGAATTCTCAACGGGAAATTGTTGGGCATTTCGAGAGTTGCGAAACGGTTTGCATATCGCGCCGAGCGCGCGCCTAACTTTGCATGGACTTTAACGGCCTACCCTGTCCACTCGCATTTGTGCGCGATTTAGCGCGAAAAATTTACTTGCAATGAGCGTATTTTTTTAGCGTACCTAAAATCTATATAATAATTCCGAGAATAATATTCACGACGCTAATTGCTTTTGCATGCAGCCAAACAACCGATACAATTTCACTGATCACGGAAAGTCGGAAGTATATTTCGCCACGATAGCATCGAAAAGGAGACGACAAGCGAACGTAATGTGATACGCTGTTAGCTGAAATGAAATCGGCAATAGAACGCAATAACATTTTTTTTTTAAATTCATCTGATTGAAATATTTCTGTGAGATTATTATTTTTTGTCGACTTTGTTTCTTTGATACATTAATTATTGACTGTCATATTATTAATAATTTGTGCTTTAATACATTAAATTATTAACATAATTTAATATAATTAAGTAATAATTTCGATAATAGTGAAAATTTTCAGTGCCCAATTATTAATCATCTGAAGCGTCATTCATCATACTGATGCGTTTCAACGACAGTTAGAAGCTCCGGAGAAATCCTAGTAGTATTAGGTTTATCCACGGAAAGGGCGAGATGCATTTAAACCGAGTATTCTGAGTGCATGCTGGTCGAGTTACACGCGCGCATCGGGTGTAGCGCTCGCGGTACAGCATTCCCGAGAGATTCCCTGTACCATCCAGACGGCGCGAGACATGTTACTTACTTAGACGAGAAGCGACCTGGAAATTCCTCGGCAAAACGACCAATGCACGGTGCTCCTTGACCGTTAGGGAAGCTCCTCATTCCGATCGAGAGTTTTCCTCGCCATAAGCGGCGAGAGAGAAAGAGATAGAAAGAGATCGCGTCGCAGCAGCAGCAGCAGCCGGAGGGAACGCAAAAATGATCCAACACCTCTTGGAATCTTGATCTCGAGTCTTTCCAGAGAGAAACGTAATACCAACAGTCACGCTGCACTTACTTTGACAAAGTTCTTTTTTATCGAGTTCAGCGCGTTCCCGCTTTTTTTCCCCCGTTGCGCTACGTATTTACGAGTAATCCGAGAAATTGGCACTGCGAACGGCGACGGGGCGTTTTTACCTGCGCCAAGAACCCCCTGGGGGAACTTCGCAGAATAGTAGAATAACAGTTCGTTATTCTAGAAAGGCTACATAAAACATTTTTTTTTAACATAAATATAGCATATAGAAAAAAATGATAAAGGAAGATAATATTAACGAAATAACTCGCAACGCGATAATAATTCTGTGCACATTAAAGTAACAGCGTATCCTGGTTGCAGGTTTATTACGTGTTTTTTGAAATAGCGTTTACAAAATGAGAAAGGATACACGCTATATTATCACGCTAGATTATTTACAGCATTTATAGAGAGAAAGAAGAGAGAATTATAAATAAAATATTCACAAATGCGAAATTTTCTTTACAATGATTGAAATTGTGCATATTTCACAAATATTCGTGTTTGACTAAAGCATCTGTGATGTAAGGTTTTTAATTTTTTAAATAATAGACGGATATCGCTTTCCGTATATAGGCTATATAGCGATGTTTCATGACGGCACAAATACCTTCCGAGAAAATTATATCGACTATGCCGCGCCGGATCGTCCTACTGACGGTCGAAAATGCATCTGTGATCCTTTGGCATTATCAGCGAAACGAAGTACCGGATAACCGCGTTACGAGCCAATCTCTCCGTCAGGAATAAGCAAGTCCCCGGAGGCTTCGATGGAAACAGTGGGAATATAGTTCTTATTCCGGTCGCGCGGAGATTCGAATTCATTTTATTTGCGTTATTTTTACCTCTATTTCAAGGAAGTGATTTCTGTTGACAAATTTATACCTACAAATATTTCACTTGTGAAATAATATTCTTGTGAATGAACATAATTGTAATTTATATATTTATTCATATGTGCTTTCCACTTTCATAAATTTATATAATTCTCGATCGAATAATCACGATTGAAATTGAATTTAGATAAAGAAATAGTTTTACAGCTTTCTTTATAACAATGTTGCAATAAATTCACTCGGGATGCCTTATATCTCTTTTATTTTTGCATAAGCGTAGGCGTTTGTTTCCGCGATATATCTTGCGACAAATCTCTTTTCGATATTTCTTCGACAGGAAATTACATTTGCGCCGATATCTGGCGACACAGTATCATGAGAAGAAAGTGTATTTGATCGGCGACGCGAGCATTTGTTCGCATTTGTACATCGACGTCGCGCTATTTATACATGTTGTCTGAGTGGCATAGGATAAGTAGAAACCACGTATCTTTTCTATTCAAAATTTTAGACAGCCCGCGTGATTAATCGAGCTTCTTCATGGAGCACTACATGGGAAATGTTGCGTGTGATCTAATCGATTGGAAGATGACAACGTCGGATTTCACCTCATGTATCGGTGATTTATTAAGCCGTTCATGGATAGTAATTACCAGATTGTGTATTTGATCGTAACATAATCGTTTAAGCTCGGGATTCTGCTATTGCCATATAAACGTAGAGGCGATGAGCGGGGAAAAAATTGTATCGTATAAAAATCGAAATATGATAAATTCAATTGATATAGAAAAAAAATCGGATGGATTAAAAGGATATAAAATCTATAATATTTGTTTTTCACTGCACTTCTACATTTGCAAATTTAAATAGTAAATGTCTCACCTTGTTGCAACTCCTCTCCTTTATCGCAACATTTATTCAAAATATCTGACATTTAAATTGTCACATTAAGATTAACTAAAATAAAAATACATAGATAGGAAATTTATTTATATGTAGATTCTGGATTATATTTTAATTAAAGTCATAAGATTTAACTGAATATCAAACGTAATATTCAGTAACTAAATCATACTTATTATTTTTTATGTGTGTTAAATATGTATATATAACGAAATGTAATGTATGGTTAGTTTACTTTGAGATTGCACGACATTGCACATAAGAATATAATGCAAGAGGTTGTAAAGAGGTTGCGCAGTATTGAATTTGCTAGATACTTAGGAACGCTGTCACGCGCCGTGCGATCTTTGGTGAACCCTCGGCACTGCCGCGAAATCTTTTAATGAGCTTACCAAGCCTAGAAGCCTTATATCGGCACGTCCCGCGGCAAAGTAAACGCGAAAAGCGGGCAAACCGTCGATGGCAGTTGTTGTGTGCGTCACGTCGCCGGGATTTCACGCTCCATAAAAAATCGTAAAAAAAGGAAACGCAGGCTGCTTTAAATTCGAACGCACGTTTACGATTGTTGAGAAAGATCGACGGGTATCATGGTGAGTTTTGTCATCGCAATTGAAGGCACTAAAAAAGAAATACATATTTTATTCTTTTCCCAAATTTTGATTTATTATATATTTCGTTTGGAAATAAATTATAATTTTTTTCCCATTATATTTCACTATATTGTGGGTTACATCTTAAAAATTTTACTTTGAAGTCAACAAAGAGAAGTCGAATAGAATCCTCTCCTTTCCTGAACCCTCGTCTCTTTAATTATAACTGGTCAAATATTTGGCAACATTGGTGGGACGACATGTAATAACGGTGTATGACTATCACGTCCAACGATGATAGTTGAAATTTACTAACTACGGCTTGTGGTGCGTGAGAGAGCGACGGGGGAGAGATTAAACTTCCGCGCGTTATACAATGGTGCGGTTCGACTTACGGCGGAGGGATGCACGGCGAGAACGAGGGCTCGCCGGACATATCACTTTCCATAGAAATGATCGCGCACAGCCCGGGGCTGTCCTTTGCCGATAACTGCGTCGTCGTTGTAATTTCCTCGTTCGCTGACCGCAAGCACTGTCGTCGTTTCGCGAATCTGCACGTTTCGTTGCGCGCAGCCGCGTTTCATGCCACTTTATTGCGTACGATTGCCCCGCTGGTAATTGATTCCGAGAACGCGAATTTAGACCCCCTGTGGGGATTCCGAGAGAGGAGTTTTATTTCGTTTCTTGTCGATACCGATGACGTGTTATCAAGCTACCAGTTCTCATTTACGTGCAGCGCATCGTTTTCGATAACGGACAAAGCCGGCCGGCGCGCGACGTGCACGAATAGGAATAAACGACCGAGCCAACTTTTCTAACTAAGCGTTCGACGGGCGACTTCCGAAGTAGAGCATCGGGGACAACGTTGTACTGTTACCTCGTAGTGACCAACTTTCCGTTCGTGACGTAACATACTGAACCCGTTTAATTATAGGACGAGCAATTATGCAACGGCCGACGTTTGATGGACCTAGATTGATTTTCGTTCGCTATGTTCTCAATACTCTTCTGCCTCATTTTTTTGCTGTCATACACACACACACACACACACACACACACACACACACACACACATACACACAATTATTATTCTATTATGATAACTAAGTGTATATAACTAACTGTATATCATTTTGATTATAATAAATCATTAGGTAAAATAGATTTTTTTTTTTACGCTATCCTGATACATTATTCCTAACACAATAGTTTTTATTGATTTCGTATTATTTCGTAATTCATATAACAAGTAATTTTTGTCAGCCATTTATCTTTCATAACGAAGCGCTCGGTGTCGAGGTGTTTGTGAAACAAATTAGTCATTTATCGATTTGTTTTGTTTTCATCGATACACCCTCTACCAATCACAAAGACGGCGATAGGACGCAGAATGTTCTCCATCAAATTCAATTACGGTATATCAATCGTTGACCTTTGTAACCAACTTGAAATCTTCTGCCGCCCATCTGTCTTCATCAATGGTCTCCTTCGTGATCCCATCGTATCCCTATTATTCATCGTTGAAGTGTGAACAATGGAGCAAAATTTTGATAACTAGTCAGTCACCGGAAAGACGGGGCAACAATCTCGCGATAGGGGATGACGGGGAGAAGGGAAGAGAGAGAGAGAGAGAGAGAGAGAGAGAGAGAGAGAGAGAGAAATGGAGCATTGTAGAGAGAACGATCTACTCCGGCGAAGGCTGTTCTTTGTCGATAACGATTCCACTATTCCTCCTTGGAATTTACTCGGTATAATACCGTGAACTTTGATCTACCAAGATCCATATTCGTCTTTGTAGCTGCGCAAATCGCGAAATGAAAAAGGGAAGTTATTAAAGCTACTTAATACCATCGAGCAAATTAGCTTTGAGTTGCGTACACGAATTGATGCGAGCAAATATTACGCGAGTTGCAAATTTCCAGTTCTTTTGATCCACCTTGTAATAAAAGTCCCGGAATTACAGCTGTAATATAAACGCTTATAACGTATAGTTTAACTACATATCATTTGATTTTAAAGTAAAAATTGAAAAATTGACATTTGGAAAAAGAAATTTTTGCTAGTTTTATGTGTGAGCATTTTTAATTTCTAAAAACAAACAAAAAAAGGAATTTCTAAATGGACTTTGTTTCAACGTGAATTACGTGATTGCATTCAAATAACATTAATAGTAATTATTATACTTAATGTTAATAATTATAACTGTTATACTTAACATAGTTATTAACAGTAATTCTTAAATTCTCTTGTGTAACAATTTCTCTCAAGACAACGTGCGAGGAATCGGGAATATTTTACTGTAATTTCAATTTCGTATGCAACACGGTTGAAATGCGTACATAAATTCGATGCGTTGATCGCGGTCATCACACCCACTCTCAAGTATGCTCGTCTCTTGTACGCGCAGGAATGCCACATGTAACTGTGCTCACGCACACGCGTATCCGGGACAGAAATTGTACGCGGACGCTCTTAATTTCACTGCACCTTCTCCCGAGGTTCGCCGATTATCGTAAATCGTCACGTATAAGCGAGATTTTCTAAAGATTTAATTTTCTTTGAATTTGCAACGCGATTTATTAGTTGATAATCGAGATTACGTGATTTCGTAAACAGCAGAAGAAAAAAAGCACGGTAATCAATCCTCTTTTGATTTGGAATGGACAGAATTAAAATTCTAAACGTATGGCTATCGATACCTATAAATGACAATCCTTGACATTCCTCCTTGACTCTTTTGTAAGTCCAAACATTGTTCGTTGCATTCCATATAGAGTTCATGAATTTTTACGAATGTGATTTCTTTCCTTCGTTTTATTCGTTTATTTTTGATAGAAAGCAATAATGTAGACAGTCTTGGTGCCTATATTATATAAATTGGATATTTTCAAGCACACGCAAAATGTACCTCTTAAACCTTGTCCAGCATTGAAATCAATGCTTGCAGATGATCGCTATATGATCAGCATGAAGAAACGTGGAAATAACGAAAATAAAGGTAGCAAGGGTGGTCATAATGAAGGCAACGCGGTGGAAAAGTCGGATTCGGGAGGTCTGAGCGATGACGAGAATCAAGGCTTCGGAAATTGGCTCCGATCCGGCACCGGTATCGAAATGATGCGACTCTTCGTGATCGCAAATTCGATTTTGGTCTTCGTGACTATGGCTTGGCCGAACATGAAAGAATCCTTTTACATCATCAAAGACTATCTCGTGGGAGGAGAGGATTAACCGATCTCAATCGAGAAGATAGTTTAGGAATAACTTTGTCATAAATTTAATCAGTTTTAATGTTTTAAATAAGCATGACAATATTATTCACAATTATTACAATTATTATATACATCTGTTAACAGCTTTATCTTTCATATCGTTATAATCTCAAGTAATATCAATATCTGTCTTAAATTCGGTGTTAGGATCAAAACAGATAAGCATTGAAATTGATAACAGATAGCAGATTGATATTAATATTTTATAAGAATTATATTATTGATTATGTAACAACTATCGTTTATTAATTATACAAGTGACAGAAAAATATTGAATTCAGTTTGGTAGTAAGCGTGTTTTAATATCAGTGAGAAATAGAGACACTTAAGAAGATAATTGTCGTCTTTCAGAAGATTTAATATTCTTGCGAATGTCACAAAATGGGCAAATAGAACTGTGACAGAACTACTTTTTCACGCAGCGTTTGAAAGTTAGATCATGTGGATCGTGATATTTGTATAAGATAAAACTCTTCCCTATATTTTTCTTGCTGGAAGTTCCTCATCTTGGAGGAATAAACTTCCAAGACCCCATAGGTCGTATAACTGTTAACAGAACTAACGAATTAGTTATTGAATCGTACCATTTTAATTCTCAGTTAGTGTTAAGACAATTTTGACAATAATTTACATCAGCGCTCATAATCTTGGCTAACAATTTTTTAAAATATTTTTATTTATAACGCAAATAAATCATAAATTTCTTGATTGGCGTAAATATAAAAGGCTTTTATAATTACCTATTTGACAACAAGAAATTAAAAATGTATAATACTTTATAATATACTAGAAAGTGCAAATAATTATAACAATTTAATAGAATATAAATATTTCAAAAATATTTTGACATGAATAAATTTTAGAGTTCGTTAAAAATTAAAATGAATAAATATTAAAATGTTTATATGAGCCGAGTAAATTATAAAAATTGCAAATCAGAATGTAAAATTTTGTATCAAGTTCATCTTTAATATATGTAGCTTTCATCAATAGTAGGTAATGTAATACTGCTTTATTTATGTTCTGTACTTTGACTTGCGTCCGAGAAATTCGTCAAAATATTTATAAGCGTTAGCTCTCAGTTCTCACGAAACGATCAGTCTTATATCAGTGTATCTGACGGTATTAGTCGGCATAGTTATACGGTTATACATTTAAGATATATTTTCACTGCAACACTATATATAGAATGTGTTGCAATATCGCATCATAATAACCAACACACCGCAACCACAAGGCAATGTTGACGTTTATTGTTCGCGGGATATTTGTCTTCAGCGTGGTGAGCTGGTATAGCGCCATCGTTTGGCAGATAATCGACGGTTACTTCCAGGACCAGTTTCGCGCTTACTTGCAGGAGGAGTACCGCAAGCATCCGCGGATCAAAGCCGACGTCGAGAGCGCCGGGGCTGTCGATAAGGGGCCGGTTCCGTGCGCGTTGCCAGCCGAGCCAGGTCTTGTGAGCCACGGCTGCACCGATGCGGAGACCTACGGTTCCAACGCGGCGACGGCGGCGTGCCCGGCCGACATCGCAGACGCCTGTCCTCCGCGTGCAGAAGTGCAGGTTCCGAGCGAGAAGCCGGAGGAAGCGGTGGCAGGTGGCACCAGCGAATTCACGGCCGCCGTAGGCGCCGGTACCATCGATAAAAATGCATTCCCGGCGAACGCGGCCCGATTGGCGCAGGAGGAAAGTAGGAAACCGAGCGACAACGACACGCGCGATAAAGAACGGCGACCGGGTGCCATCAATCAGGACGGCGACCGCGAGGAGGACGCGATCGAGGGGAGCAGCGTACGTCCGTCCGCCGCGTCGTCCCCGCGTCGCGCCGAGAAACCGCGACGTCGCCTCGACAAGAGGGGATTATCGCGTGCCTCGAAGGAGGTCTCGAGGGAGATATCGCGGGCAAAGCCGAGGAATCGAAGAGTGAACACGCACGTCCGGACGGACGTCGATTTCGCCGCCGCGAGGACCGGCGGCGACGGCGGCGGCGACGACGATTTCTCGGAGTTCGAGGAAGAGGAGAGGGATCGCAGGGTCCGCAGGGAAGGGATCCCCGTGTCGGAGCTGCCATTTAAGCCCAAGGCAGACATCGGTGACTTAGACCGGGTCACTGCGGAAGAGTTTTGTCCCCTGACCTTGGAGGACGAGGCTTCCTGCGGGGAAACCGCCGCGTGGCCGTGACTGACGTGCACCGTCACGGTGAAATTGGAAGTATTAGATCGCACGGAAAAAAGTTACGCGCGCATTAACAGCGGGACATCGAAGAAGGGCTTAGGAACATGCTGAGAAAGCAGAGGTAGTGAACTGCAACTGTTATTAGAATAAATCTGTTCAATTAGTTTCGCGGCTTTATTAAGGACGATGATGATAGATGTGGTATGAAGACGTTTTAGATTCTTTCACGTTTTTTGTCGGTTGCATTGCGATTTATTTAGTTCACAACTTGAGTAGGATGAGATAAGGCTATGACTTGTAATTGTAGTTTTAATATAAAACAATGTAATTACTACTTTTAATTAGATAGGATTAAATCTTTCTCGATTAAATATTACTAATATTTTTATGTTAAGATTTTATTTTTCTAAGTCTATATAAAATATACATGTATTTGGCATAGCTTATTTAATTTTCCAATTGCGTCTTGCTGCTATAATAAATTACAATATTTGTATATTTGTTTATTTTATGAATTCAGCGATTTATCGAGATGATAATTACGGTGTCAGTTGAAAATGAGTTTTCGCTGCCTAAGGATATTTCGAATCTAGGACAGATATATTTCAGTGAATCTCGAATAGGGTCACTAAATAAGGTATCAATGTCCTTTGACCTTGCGAAAAGAGGTTCTATGAGGAGAAACTCTAGCGAGTGACCGTGAGAAGTCAGAGAAATCGTGATGTACAGTGCCGTATTGGAAACGCTTGCCCGGCGGAAAAATCGAATACGCACGTTAAAAGGCGCGATTCGTCCGCATCGTGTATGCTGAAGGATATATAAAATTAAATATTAATATGTAAGCGCGTGCCGCAATAATGAAATGCGTTTGTCGCATTACGTAAAGATGATAGATGTCGTCAAGTAATCGCTGAATGACATGCGTAGGAGATGTTTTGCAAACGTAATTTCCAGGAAGATCGAGTGAGGCCGCGACACGTTTTAAGCTTCTTAACAAGACGCTAACTGCATTTCGCTTATTAGATAATAAATCTACGAGCAGCTAATAACAAATATCACGCGTTGCTTCTTTTTATTGCAGTTGAGAGCTAAGTTAATTAATTTTAATAAGTGCAATCGCACATTTATTTTCTGAATTGTTTATGTCGTGGTTAATTAATTGAGAAAATTGAGAAAACACATTATGAAAAAAAAAAATGTTTTTCATAATGTTTAAATTAATAACAGTGTTTGCATCGCGTTACTTCTCTTCGTACTTGGCTGAAGCAATTTTCATTTTTTAATTGTCATTAAAATTATTGAAATGATTTGTTAACGGATACATTATGTAGGTAAATTAACTGTTTCGTTTCATGCAATTAACGCAAATGTAAATAAAACAAAATTTATTCATTATTATTGTGACTCATAAAAAGTTGTTGAAAGCCTAAATGGTACTTGTGTTCCAATTTACATTTTTTTTTTGAACATGTATGCGTTCGTATTATTACCGATGTCATTTTGAAATTTTAATTTCTTATTATATAAATGCGACATAAATTAAATGAAACAACTTTTTACACGTCCTGATTCTCTTTAACATAAATTGACTTTGATTTTATTTTATAGACTGGAGTCAATGTTAATACTATTAACAGCCATTATATCGGAACTCTGTAAAAGTGACACCAAATCGTTATGTTCTCAAAATAATTTAATTTTAACGGCGAAATATATAGTTAGATACTTTACAGAGGTAATTAAGGTAAATGAGCAATTCAAAGCAATAAAATTGTATTATTTCGAATGATTGTTGTTTTCATTTTCCTGCCACATTAACCATGTAATGATGCCGTTAGATTGTCGGTTTACATTTGCACGCATGTTGAAGTACCCGGTATTGATGCTTTTTGTTACTTTGAAAAGCCTCGTCAATTGACTACGTAAATCGACGCGATTTACATTCGCTAAATGTGCGCGGTATCAATTGCATTTGAAAGCGATGACATCTGTGACTGTGCGCGCTGAGGAATACTAACAGTACACTGTCGAAGTGCGAATAACAATAATACCGGGCTTACTGGGGCTTACCGTAACGTCAATCTTCTTTGTCCTTCGCAATTCGAATAACAAAATTATCTCTGAATCTCTCATTCAAATAACAAAATGGCAGTTTACGCAAACTGATTGTAGCACTTCAATAACAAAATTAATTTGCAAGTACTTGCGTAACGTCGGTGAAACGCGAACATTTTAAAATAGAGACGTTTTGTTTAGCATCTTGTTAACATCTTGCGAAGAACAATATACATGTTTACTTTCGATTGCTCATTTACGTTTGAATGTTTCTGCATTCTAATGCAGAAAATGATTTTGCTCGGAAATACGCGAGACCGCATTACGTCATTAAATTATTCAGCGTAATAAGAGCAACGTATTTATATATGTGAAACTTGTTCCACGTCCACATCGATGTGCGAGTATATGATACGTAGATACGGCAGCGCAGAAAAGGAATTCTAAATATGGAATTTAAATGCCTTTAAATATTTTATTCTAAGATACACGCGCGGAAAATAGAGTAACGAAATAAAGTACGAATCGAAATATCTGTTTCGTTAAATAAAACTGTAACGTAAAGTAAAACTGCTACGTTAAATAAAATTCTTCCGGAATGCTAGATCGAGGCTTAACCGGGCTTAACTGTTTCTTTTTTTTCCGTGTAATTCAATTGCGCAACGAAGTATGAGCGCCTTAATTCCAGACTCAATTTTCATTTACGTGATGAAAGATCACGCGCGTTTTAATCTGATATGTCGAGATATGCAGGTCGATGATCGAAGTTGTAGGTATACCGGTAGGAACAGCATGTTCGCGCGGAACTCGATAGATTCCTTAATATTCGAACATCGTGTCGCAGACGGAATGACGTGATTCGAAAAGGAGTCCGCGTAACACATTGCAATCGCACTCGGGTATTTATAATTAATCATTGCGATCGGTCTCATTAGAACGAGATTTTTGCGACGCGACGAAGCACGTAGCACAATTTATACGTCCGCATCAGCTGCGCGCAAATGTAAGTAATTGAATTCGCGAGAACGCAAGAATTGCGTATACGGAATTGTGGTTGTCTGTTAAATCACTTCGCCTGGTATCGTTCTACAAAGTGCGCCACAAAAAAGTGTCTTTTTACGTGCCGTAACGACGCGACATTTCCTCGCGCGGACACGATGATGCCGAGAGGAGCGGTCGCGGACGCACGGGGCAATTTCCTATGTCTATGTAATTGAGAAAATACACCGGCAATGGCCTCGTTACGGTAGCCGTCGATTTCTCGTAACGACTTTCCGCGCGCGCCCTGATTTGGCGCTACACGCTTTTTTATCTTCTCCTCTCTCGCATCGCGGGAATTATAATGCGGACGATAGCACGGCGCGCAGATATCTCGATCTACTTCCGGAGAACTACTGGCGCGAGCGGTTGAGAAAGATACAGACTGCAGACGGAGTCGGGTTCTTATTAATCGCATAACTTAGATATGATGTATACGTTACAGCTGCCTCTAGGGTAATGATCCACGATAACTCTCGTCATTCCCGTGATATCAAAAATTTGCTATCTTACTACTTACTGTTTAAATATAACGGTACACAAAATACGTTATACAGATCCCAAAAATTTGGATTTTAACTTATAATACTCATACAATCGATTGTTTTCGAAAGACTAATTTTTTAGAAGAGAGCAAAAAAAAAAAGAAATTTATCTCGACCTAAATCTCTGACGTTTCATAAATAAAGAAATTTTATTTAATTGAAATGCCGACGTGTGAGAAAGTGCGCTCCTCTTGAAAATAATGTACACGTGCTGCGAGTGTACTCCTAATAACGTATCGCGTTGCAAAAGCCGCGCGATTTCCTCAAAACACAATTACGCATAATAAACGCCTCGAGGGACACCGACATCGTGACCCTACTTTCTCAGTTTCGGCGAGAAGAAAGTAGTCCGGAATCCTTAATCTCCTCTCCGCCGTGTTTTCAAGAGCTTCGCGGCGATTGGCGGGTAGCGGAATTTCGGAGCAATTAGGAGAGACAAGCAAATGAAGCGTAAAGCGCGCGCCGCGAATTGAATAGGCATCGGAGAAAATCTAGTTTCACTTTTGCGCCGTGCCGTGTCTTTTTTCTTCGCGCACGTCCCGCCTCGTAATGGATCTCCTAATGAAGATTATTAGTTGCATTGGTTACAATCGCCAGCTGTGGTTAATTGGATCTCGCGCGTGGCATCACGTGCGAGCGATTTGGGGTGTGACGCGATTTACACCTGCGAATAATGCTAATGCACGTGCAGAGCGCGCGTTTCACTTCGCTTGCGCGCCGGCGGAACTTTAAAACTATGCGGAATTAATTTACGCGACATGAGCGGGGTCTGTGCACGCGCAAGGTCGCGTCTTCTGACATTTTCGTACGTAACCGATAAACACGTATTCAGAGAGCGACAGCTGCAAAATACTTGTTCTTTAAACCGTTCACACGTCGGGATTATGTAATTTGCTGTGCAACAACGCGTAATTCCAACGCGAACAGAATGGCGATCTCTTCATTAAATTTCCGCGATATTGTCCAGGATGTAATGCTATAATTATATAATTCTACAATTATGTAATGAATTGCTCGTAGTTTTTGTATACGCGTAATTTTCAATTATCTGTGAATAAATACGGAAAAACTTCAACATTCGAATCATCAGTATTAATGTTGCTATAAATAGAAACATAATTATATTGTTTCTGAAACTGTTTTATTACTTTATTTTATTTCTTAGCAAACTAGGACAGAATAAAATCGATTTCTTCTTTTGTTAGAAATGGTACTATCATTTCAGGCAGCAAAAACCAAGTATTGTTGAAAGTAGTATTTGGGTCATAACTCTTTTTTTTATAAAGGAAACATGGCTCATGCCAGACGTAATAACATGATTTTCTAAACGTTTACGTTTAACATCGGACAACTGGTGGCAACGGTATCTTATTGAAGCACGTACGCGCTCAAAACGTGACGGTTAACACAATCAAATCAAGATACCATGTAAAGATTATCGCAAAATTGTGTCAGACTCTTAGAACTACGTTCGATACTTTAGCTTCTCGAAAACGTTGTATGCGAGATCTGACTGAAATCGTCGTCATCCGGCGAGCTAGAGGAGCGTACGCGATACGACACGCGCCGGAAAGACACACACTCATTTTCTTCCGTAATTCGTGTCCCGCACAAAACACCGGTAGCTACTCCTGTTGGATCGCATTCGGTAGGTAGGTAAGTGAACGACCTTAAGTGCAACGGTATTTGTGCGTGATTTTCAAAGCACGTATGTGACAATGGCACGTACATGCGTAAGGTGTTCGAGGGCCGAAACTGCTCCGGTTACTTCTCGCCCGGATCCGTCGTGACAATTCCGGTTTCACAAATCGCGGTTAACTCGATTTAACCGAAGTTCAACTTGCTTTATTTTTTTTTTAATCTAAGAATTAGAAAGAAATAAATAGTAAATTAAATCGAGATTAAAGTTAATCTTACATTTGTGGAATGGATTCTAAGCATTCGTGCAATGTAATTAAATTTAAGCAAATCTTCGTGGACTATATTGCGATAGAATATCACGCAAAATTGCAAATATTTTATACATTTTATGTAATGCTATATTTAGCAAATTTCTAATTTTATATTTTATATAATTTTTTCATTCGCTGTGCATTCTGACACGAGTAAATAAGGACGAGAACGGATAAAAATGGGGAATATATTCTGTCATAATAATATGAAATTTCAATATTTAAATTTAGATTTATATTGCGGATTATTATGATATTGGGGGAGAGGGTTGTGTGTAAAAATTAAAGGAGAGACGAGAGAAGTAATTATTACAAAATATATGTGGATAAAAATAAAGAATAGTAACTTAGAATTATAGTTGACGTTTATAGGCATTAATTAACAGCACATCTTGAATGTGTCGATGTTAGATTAACATAATAAAAACGTAACACTGATGTGAGAAATGAATTTCAGCGATGCTATCGCGTCTTGGACAGTATCTTTCGTCACGTTGATTTTATTCTGTTTTCTTCTCTCAACGAGTTATTCGAACGTTATTCGAAGATAGAAAGATGACTTGATACAGTTAAACTTATTTCGATGAATGGCAAGTTTCAAGAATTATCATACGAGCACGTTCACATAAGCAAGATATAACAGTACTTACAGTTCTGGCATAAACCAGTGCAAGAACCAATAAAGGAAGCTCGTAAATCTCCCGGAATTGTATTAATTAGCTCGACGTGGTGAACAAACTTGTCTGATTTTTTTAAATCGGGACTGTTGATTTTTAAAAGTCGAAAACCAGCTTGACACGCGGCATGAAACCGTTCGTGTCGAGCTCTAGGGGGGACAGAAACGGGAGCTCGAAACTCTAGCCAGGGACCTGTTGCGAGTGATCCTACGATCAGAAATATGCCTGGACTCTCGAGAAGCACATTCCACAGGAAAGGTCGAGGAAGGAGGGAAGAGAAAAAGGACAGAAACCGGGATCGGAAAAAGGGAAGGAAGTTTTATTATGATTCGATATACCAGTTCTTTAACGATCTATCAATAAGATATATTGGCGCAATATAAACGTCATAATTACTTTACTCATATCGCAATAATTTTTCGTGATAAGTGGAAGGTGAACCAAGATAAAGCGAAAATAGATAATAAATATCGACTGCGTAATAATTTTCAAGGCGAGTGCAATGAGGGAAATTGCAGCGATAGCGAAGACGGTAATGATGAGAGAAATTCTAATTGTAATGCAGATAGTGAGAACAATTTTCGCGATACGCAGGGGAATGTTAGCGAAACAAAGGAGCAGGCGTTCGTTACAGAAATTGACGTAAGTTTTAGCGTGTGTCAGCACTAAAACGAGCTCGGAGAAAATAAATAAGAGAAGTCGAAAATTCAGAAGAGAACCATAGAGCGACGGTGAGAGTGAAATGGATGGGAACGAGAGATGAAGGAAGGATCCGGATGAGTAGAAGAAGGAGCGGGGATGAAGGAGATGCGCCGGCACGCATTCCATTCAAAGGACCTTTTGGTCGGAATGGACCCTTCTCGCTGGTCTCTCCGGAGGGCCGTATTGTCCGCGTCGGACCATTCGCGGCTAGCGCGGCACGGAGGGGTCGGGAGAGGAGGCGGGAAGGGATTGGGGGAGGTGGTATCGCGGGACCCCAGCAGGGCACCCAACTTAACCTCTCAAAGCAAACGGTCAAAACTCAACCAAAACGGAGTCCACTCACCTCGTAGCTCGTTTGTGCCGCGCTGCGCTCCGATGATGCCACCCTCGTCATTCACCGTCACGGCCACTGTCGTTCGCGGGTATCCCAAGACACTGTCGTCGATATCACTGTAATAAAATATAACTATACGTCGCAAATGTCAAAACACCCGGGCGCCCTGCGCGCTGCATCGTTCTGCGTCCGTTTGAAAAACGATCCTCGGTGCAGGCGCAACTCCGGAATTCGCAACATAGATTCTAACTCGAACTTATTCGAGTTATCACGTACGTTTGTGTATTACTATTTTTCGAAATTACACACCGCGTCGTTGTGATGAACAATCTCTCTCACACATGTGCGTACCGATCGCCGCGGATAAGACACGAAAAATGCGAGGCCGCGGGGACCGCGCGCTCCGCTACGAAGCGGCAGATAAGTGTGGCAAACGCCGACCGAGCGATGCGTTGCCGTTTTGACCTGCCTGCAAACTGACCAATCATCGCGCAGGTGGTATCCCGCTGTCCCAGCAGTCCCTGGTCCCTGCTGGTGGCAGGCGCAGGAGAAGGGACCAAACCACCTGCCGCGCGACCTGCTGGGACCTGGTACAAGATAACCGGCTCCAAGTTCGTTTGAACAATAGCCTGCCAACTTCTAATTGGTTGTTGGTAACGTAGGACCATGTTCATAAACGCTGGGGCATTCAACGTTCTAATAAACATTAGACTATGAGTACAATGGAAGAAATATTAGAAATAGGAATAAATATAAAAATTTCGACCTATTGTATACTGTGGAATACATGATTTCTGACAGGTTGAAATTCTTTTATTTTTTTTTCCTGTTCTTAATATTTCTTCTATTGTGCTTACGATCTTATTATTAACGCGCGAATAAAAAGCGCGAATCTTTACCTAAAAGATCCCAGCCATCTGCTGCGTAACCGACTGGGAGTTGGAACAAGACTGGGACTGGACTGGTGCCTCGAGGCTGACTGTTGCTTAAACGACAGTCAGTCTATGCTGATTGGTCGCTGGTAATATAGAACTACATCCAGATGAACAACAGATGGTGGATTATTCAACATTCTGAACATTATCATTGAACAGTATATGTCTCAGATTTACAAAGGCGAAATATTCGTGGCTGAATTTAATTATTAACGAGGTTTCCTTCATTGCCAGTTGTTGATAGAAACTCTCCCATTAATAATTTATGACATTAATAACTGTGCATGTGATGTGCACGAATAGATAAGCAACTTGAATTCTCATGTTTTAAAAATAGGAAAGATACATATATTTTGTGTTTACCTAATCGAGACAATTTAAAACTATTTTTTTTTCTTATCAATTACTCTTGAAAAAATAAATTTTTGTGTATTAAAATTGTGGAATATTATTTTATTTATTGGCAGATAAGGATTGAGATGTGAAAACACACACATTAATATTTTTTTAAAGTTATCAACACAACGATATAACACAGAACTAGAGCTTTCCGCTTCAGTTAAACGCAATAGCATTCGTGCATGATAATGCTGTATTAATTACACTCAATAATATTTATGGCTACGCGCCGTGATCATTATGATAAGACTAGGAAAAAACCAGCAGTTGCGTTTGAAGATCTTTATCGGCGACGAGGTTCGATATATCGCTCGGCGACTCCGACGTGGGGAAAATATTACGAGGCGGGCCTCGCGCGCGGTGCTTCAAGGCTGACCCGGCGTAAGGTACTTATTGTATCAAGACTCGTTAACGGAGATGTTCATTCACTCGTACCGGCCAGATGACCAGTATGGCTCGCGTAACTCACCGCCGCTGCCGCGTCTCGCCAATCTCGTATCGCGCGGTGGAAAAGTGGCCGGAAAGATCAACGGACTCGGTTCGATGATATGTGCCTGAGGTATCAGTTCCACATCATGGAAACGCAATCGGTGTGTCAGCTCGTTTGACGACGATGGCGGCGCTCGTTCGTCTTAAACGCGGTAGCGTCCAGCTGAGACACGCGGCACTCGAGGTCAAAGGTACGGTATGCCCTCAATCGACTTCCCCTGACAATGGGTTTCCGGAATTCTCAGCGCGTTACTGCGCTACGATTACGGAGATTATTAATCAACGATTTGCGACGCTTCACGTCCGTCGGGTTAAAGGAAATGAACAACTTATTAATTATCCATACAGTTTATTGTGAAACAACGACTTTGGTCAGATTTTTCGATTAATTTAGCACTTTTTTTTATATTAGAAATTTAGGATTACGGTTACATTCGGAAATTATAAATTTGGTGTTAGCATCCTCCACACTTATTATTGGCCTTTGATTGCATATTTAACTGTAAATCGCGCGAGACGAACTAGTGTTAGGAGCAGTAGAATCATTGAAATCACTATTTCTTGAGTTTATATTTAGTGAAGGCATAGCGTTACGCGTTCATTGTCTTGTCGAAAAGTCAGCTATTTGCGTTGCATCATTGCCGAGCCAAAGTCGAGGTCACCTGTAATATACTCGGAGTAGTGGAGAGATAGTGCGCGAAGAATCAAACACCGGGCGTGTGATAAGAGCGAGATGTCGCGGTCGATCTCATTATTTTTGGCTTCTGTGAGATGGCAGACTTCGTCAAGAGAGGTAGCGTGCAGTTCGTTAAACGTGGCAGTTGTCAACTAAAGCTCGCTGCACAAGAGGTTCGAGGTTCGTCGATGAATTTCTAATCACTATGTAACTAATTTTATTTTTCACATCGCGCGGGTGAGTTTCTAATTTTGTTTCACGCTGTCGCGCGGCCAAATTTTAAAAGTAACTTTGTCCGTACTATAGATTTATACTATTTAATTTAGTGTATTATAATTAATTATTTCTTTTGACATATTGAAAAAGGAAGAATTCTTTTGAAAGAATACTTTTGCGTTTTATAATTAAATATTTTGACTGCGATGTATTAGTTATATAAAAATCTATATATTCTCTCTCTAGTATATTATCGAAATATTATGTATGATTAATGACGCATTTATTTTGTAACGTTATATTTTACAAATATTATTTTTATACGTTAAAAATCAGTCGACACAAGTGCCTTTTAAATTTAGAATTCGTATACGCAGATACTATCGTGCCAGCCGTTTGAGTAAGTTATCAAAATCAAACATTGCTCCGTGCTCCGTCGTTTGGAGACTACGATAATGAATGTATGTACATACGTACATGAAAATTTTTTTGTTACTATTGTACTTATAATTTGCCGAGAATAATAGATATTCTGTAAAATCTGCTCGAGTTTCCAATACAATTGATAATGCATACCTACCGTTTTGTTTAATAATTTTTTCTGTCAAATAATTCTCGATAGTAAATAAATTATTTGATTCTTTGACTGATTTTTACTAACAATTTGACATTACTGAAATATTCATTTAAATGTATTTGAAATATTCATGTCTAGAACCGTAATTCCTTTAAATGTATTTGAAATATTGATGTCTAGAGATTTTTATCAACGACTTTATTAAATGATCTTTAATGATTTTTATTTGGTGATTTTTATTTAATATATAATTATATTGTTGCAAGTTTTTAGCAATTTATATTGCAAAAATTCAATCAAATTAATCGCGCAATTATTACGATTGTTACGATATTATCACGTAGTACGTACTTATACTGTTATTTATTAGCGGCTGTACGAGCGCGACACATCGTCGCCGCGCTGGTCGCAGTTGGATTTGCGCTTTGCGGCGCGGTTGAAGTCAGCTCCTCCGTCGCACTGCTGGCGAATCAGAAAGACAATCATGCCATCATTGACACATCGTGGCACTGCGATATGCTGGTCAATATCACCAGTCGCAATCGCACCGAGGACTTTGAAATCATATTCATGGAGGTATATATATACATCTGAATACATTTTATATTGTGTTTCAGTGCTAAATATCGTTCTTCGCACTTTTATTTGTCTAACAAATATTTATTCGCCAATTCGCCGAAAGCAAAACCAGAAGCGGAATTGACGCTAAATGTGACAGATTAGTTTTGCATTAATTTGAATTACCGAGTCTTTTCAAGCAGTTCCACGAAGTGGATGTACATATAACACTGGGGAACTGTTATATGCTTTGCAATGCCACGTTGCAGAATGACATTTGTAATTCGTGTTATGAACGACAGCTGCCGCAGGAGGAGCGAGCCGAATCGATTATGCGCGAGGCGTTTTTATGGGGGCAAGTGGCCGGTCCGATCCTGGGAGGTTGCCTGGTGTGGGGCCGATCCGGGCCCTCCATGGTGTTCTCACGTGCGGTTCTTAGCGCCTGCTTAGCGTCTCTATTAGTACCTGCGGCCTGGCGCGGACCGTCGCACGTCGCGCTCCGGTTATTTCAAGGATTATGCACCGTAAGTCGGCTTTATCGCCGCCGCGTCTGCAGATCAGACGCTTCGCAATGCGACGCGAGCTCGCGATTTTGCGTAGCGCCGTAAAACACGGCGGCGCCGGCATAAAACATTCGCGCGAGAATCATTGCGACATCCCCTTTTGCAGGGCGCAACCATGCCGGCTGCTCACATGTTCGCTATGACCTGGTTTAAGAGCAATCACAGAAGCTGGTACTTCAGCTGTTACGCAGGTATGTCGGCGATTGCGAGTACGGCCGTTTAAATGAAAAGCAAAGAGCGAACGGGAACAATGAATCCTTCGAGCTATTCATTAGTATGTTTTGTAGTAAACACACTTGCATATTCCATCATATTGCGACAGCATACTCTACGATTTCTAGGATATATATCTTTTAAGATATTCCACCAAGCGCGACTTTCAGTTTCGCTACGTGATCCAAATTGCTCGACTATAATCCCCAATTCCCATGCTTTAAGCCGTCAGCGTGGGTTACTGCCTCACCGGATGGCTGGGCACCGCGGTGGTGCGAACGTTCGGACGCGATTCTTTGTGTTACGGTCTGGTTCTTTTGGCGCTATGCTGGTACTTCGCCTTCGGCCGATTCGTTAAGGACACGCCGAAGTCCTATCAACACGACACAACCGTAAGCGACACTTCCGATTTTGCGAGCACCCTCGGAAGTTTATCCAAGTAATCGGATGTGCTAAAGTAGATAAGAGACTATCTAGTTGAACGCTTCTATGCAGTCTCTAGAAATTTTCCACTCGCTAATTGGTACCTGCGACATACCAGTCGTGCGACTGTAACATTGACTTAAGATCTACCGCGTGTATATATCTAGGCTATGAGACATTTTTTTTTAAATGAAAATATAAGGTTAGTAATTATCACAGGCGGCTGTGATACCATGGGGAAAACTGTTGAGATCCGTACCCGTCTGGGCGTCCGCAGTGGCGACGATGGGCAATCAATGGGGCGACGCGACGCTCGCGCTTGGCATGACGAAATACCTGAAGCTCATCTATGGATTCTCTACAGCTAACGTAAGTTAGCTGAAATTTGTTGTTATTTTTATTTTTTTAACACTAAAAAATATATCATAAATATTAAAATGAAAAAAAAGTATCAACTGTCAGAATGAAAAAAAGATATGTAGAATGCATGAAAACAAAAGAGAAAAGAGTTATAAACAAGAGATGTCATTATATGTATTATATAATGTTACGGTACAATATTAGTTAGGGGTACAGACCGATCGATATTACTGGAGCAGCTGCGAGCCCGTAGGTCTCGCCTCGTTAATTAAATTGTGATTTCAATTCAGGACTCAGTGCTGACCACGTTACCTCACATCGGTCACTTCATGGCTGCGCTGACCTGCGGTCTTCTGGTAGATCACGTCCGCGAATCTAAAATAGTTTCCACGACCACGGCGAGAAAGTTGGTCGTCTATACAGGTGCGTTATGTGTATCCTCCGTAAACGGTATTACGTCTACACAATACGCTGTGTGAAATGCGTGCAAAAATTCTAGCTGCTTTAATCTCTTGACTGCCGAGTTTGTATAATTTATATAAAAGGAAATAGTTTTTGTTCTCCATTCTTAACAAATATCCAATGAAAGCGTTTTGAATTATGTATAACGTGAACATTTATGGAAATACAATAGTATCGTTGCAGCTGTAGGAAAGTACGCGATTATCGATTACTCGTTTCACGCTGCGAGGTGAATTGATTGTTATATACTGTTACCTTGCTCCGAGAGTAATAGCTTACGAGATCTCATTACGATAATTGAAGATGGAAAGTCTCGAATGTGTTGAGTAACACAAGCTAAAGGCTTTATCCTACGTAACGTATAACGCGGGACTTATTTTCTCGGACATGTCTCTCTGATTCTCCTTGTACTTAAGTATACTCTCGAGTAATACCGAATTGAATACGATACAGCGCACTTTATCCCCGCGGCCCTCCTCTTCGTCGCCGGTTACGCCGGCTGTCAGGCCCTGGGTGCCGCCTGGCTCGGGATAGCGGCCCTCCTCGTCTCCGGCACCGCGCCGGCTGGTGCGCTCGCGGCCATCGCCGATCTCGCACCCGCGGAGTCGCCGGCGTGCGCCGCGGCCGCGTGCGCTCTCTGCTCCACGCTGGGCGCCGCCGGACTGCTGGCCGCCAATTACTTCGTCACCCAGGCTCTTCATGGCTCCGTAAGTCCGAGTTTACTACGCCGGACGCGGGCACGCGCGTTATCCGCCCGCGCGAACGTAATAACACATTAAATAGCTCCGTACGTCCGCGATCGCTAAGCGGACGTACAATGTCGGATTGCGTAACGAGAATTTAGCGATGAGTCCTTCTACTTTCTACGTTTCACATAAGTAGTCTCTCACGTTGCTTTTAACGTATTATTTCCGCGTTTTGTAAATTAAAAACGTAAAATTTTTAATTCTTATAATCTAATTTTTAAAATTTTTTATCTAACTTTTATTGCATACAAGATTTTTTTAACTTTAATGTGGAAAAAAAAATATATATATATAACTTTATTTTTATATTCTTCAAATAAAAATTAAGAAAGAAATTAAGAATTTCGAGATTGCATATTAGAAATTCCGTGCAAAACGATTGTAATTGTCCGTAGTATTTCTATACTATTCCTAACAAAATTTTTTTTATTTTGTAATTTAAAACAATTTTATTTATTAATATTTATTAAATATTTTGAACAATTTTTTAAAAGTATTTGTGATTGTAAGTTTTAATTCGCGTTGCAATGTGCCATTCATTTTAGATCGCTGGCTCTTGGCGATTAGTATTCGGTGTTGCGTCTGTCGTCCTGCTGACGACCGCTGCGGTTTTTCTGGCGCTCGGCAAAGGCGTTCCGCAACCGTGGATCCCGTCTGTGGCGAGGCCGCGCAGTAACGACGTGATCTATGAGCAGGACACGCTGGAGCTGGATCACGAGGATGTGGGCGTGCAAACCGAACCCTTCGTGCCCTACGCGCTTGACGACGACATCGAGAGTTTGAAGAACGTGCCCCGCTCCTCGTCCATTCACTCGAAGATCTCGGTGGCCTCCAATTAAATCGCGATCACGCCCTCGTGCCAATTCTCTGCGCTATTTTCATGCCTCATCTTGCGCCAAGGATATTCTATCCCCCCCGGATTAAGTGAGATAAGAAAAACGATGTACAGTAAACATATTGCAAATGCACGCGCGATTAACACGTTGAATGTATGTATATAAAGCTTAAGAATTAGAATAAAAATTTATACGATTACGACAAAATGTCCTCGAAGAATATCAACAACAAGAAGTATTTACAAAATTGAATATCTAACTTTTTATCAGGATCTGCTTTTTGTAGGAAATAACATTGCTGTTACGCGTTGTCGTTGGATTTCGCGAAACGCGATTTGAAATACAGGGAGCCGCTCTAGATAAAATCGTTGCGAAACAATGCCGTGAATAATAACGGATAGATCCGCCGACTGATATAATTTGACTCGTAGAAAGTCGAATAGCTGATAAAAATGTCGACGCGCGCCGAGGAAACTCGAGGGGACATGACGGGACGAATGTCAGGTAAAGCGTCTCGCTTTTGTCTCGGATTACTCGCTTTCTTTCGACCATTGTTGAGGCGGCTTCGCCTCATCGGAAACACCTCGTCGCGATTTTCTCCGCTCGCGTTATTTCCTACCTTCTTGTTGCATACAAATATGCTATGCATTGCGCGCGTCTCTGTGAGACACCGCGTGTCTGCGACGATTCGGCGACGACTTTCTACCTCCGCCCGGAAGAGTGAGAGACAGATCAAGCCCGGCGCGACGGATGCGGCGGGCGCTCCAAATAGATGATCTTACGGAATATTCGCGAGTATCTCCCGTCGATGTGGTGATCCCATCGCGCCTACGCTATTGCAGTTAGCGCATACACGGAATACCGGAAGACGTGTGCAAGACCGCTGTCCGTGTCCGGTGCGTGTCCTCGCGTCCTAACGACGCGGCGGCCTTTCGAATGCACGCGCGCATATCCGGCACGCGTGGAAAAATCAGAACGGTCTTTAGACACCCGCGGAAAATGGCCTGCCGTTCGCTGAATGAAATATTTTTACGTTACTTTTTACGCTCGGAAACTCGTTCGCGATCGACATTCTCGAGCAGACCGTTGAGTCAATATTAGCATTGTGATTACATATTTGCATGTTTCACTCCGCTTATTATATCAATAACGGAATAATGATATATGTTTATACCCTTGTATAAACTCTTCGAGAATTGTTTAATAAGCTTGTGTTTAACTTTCTTTTCTGAGATAAATCAATAAAATTACGCGCATCCAATAGTCAATCAAAACAATGGCTATTGAAATATCAAATTACTTTAATTAATCTTGTTAGATGAAGTGAATTAAAGTAATTAATTTATTTTAATTCATCTTGTTTGATGAATTAATAATTTGTGGACATCTCGTCCCCCATTGTTTTTAACATCCAATTGATTCGCCTTTTGTCGCGTCGCCACTTGTGCAAATCGGAACGTTCGCCGAGCGAGTGATTGTTCCGCTTCTCACGTGTCGTTCGGGATATACGCGTGAGATTGTCTGCGCCGTGTGTCGCGCGCAACGCTTTTTTCGACAAAGAAATTCGCTCGCAAGACAAAACAGGCAGCGGGGGCCTCTCCGAATGCGTGGAAATCACGCGCGAGATCTCATGATCTACGCCCTCGGCCCGCATATTCGCGCGCGCGCGCGCGCGGCGCAAGTCTGCCGCGTATAGAGAGACCCGACCGGGCAAGGAATGTCGCAACTCAGCGACGCTAATTACCGGCAGTAGACGCGTTACTATTCTTTCCCGGTAACGCCGACTCTCAGGGACTTATGAAATGAGTTCTCACACAGCGCCTCGGCGTCTACCGTCCGACTCTTTCTTTATTTCGATGCGTATATATCACACTATGTCTCTTACGTAACGCCGTATTTACAGTCGTAAGCAGGGGGGGCACGCTAGAGATGTCTTAGGATCTAGAGCTTTCGCTGGTGTGTTGTCCGTGTGTTAACGGAGAGGGTATCTCTCGTGAAAGAGATTTCATTCGAATAATCGCTTAGGACAGATGCACCAGTGATTGACTATTGACCAATAAACGTCCATTTTTCGATTTCTAAGGGATATATAAATATATTTTTCCAAGCCGGATAACAATTATCGTATGCTAGTCGTCATAATATAATTATCATGCAACTGCAAATTAAAGCTGTTCCTCAACTGGAATATCATTCACTGGTGATTTTGTTATTTCAACATTCTTCCCTCATATTACTTTTAAACGACATGTTTTTTTTAACGCGGATCCCAGCAGCGTGAGAAAAATGTCATGCGATACCTGGAAGATAAATGTATGAGAAAATAATGTCTGCGCTTAAGAAAAAGAAATTTAATTAGCTAACAATATTTCTCAGTCGGTCGTACACACTGATGCACCTACTCTAATGCCACGGTAAATATGCGCGTCAACAGATGTTGGGAAGCTATCGTGCAGAAAATCGGTCGGGCTGCGCAGCAACGATTTCCCTTTCGCAAAACCGATTCGATTCATTAACGACACGAAGTGCGTCCGTTGCGTGTAAGACATTGGTCTTTACACGCAGACGGACATATCCGTTCGTTCGACTATGAAAGAAAAAAGGTTATCGTTGACGTAAGCCGCTTCGTCATGCTTAAATATGCTATCGTGAGAAATTCGATACCGTTCCAGGATAATTAGTAATGGTAAAAATGGACGTATTTCTCGTCTTGTAAAAAAAAGAACATCTTAATAATTAGTTAAAATTCTACAATAATTTAATTCGTACTTTATACTTGCGATATTTCTTCGTAATGCCTAACTACTTCTAACCCGCTCGTTGTCGTTACATCTTCTTTCTCATATCCTTTTCCTCCTCTTCGTCGTCCGTAATGATCTGCACGCTCCTGATTGGACCGGTCTTCCTGTATCTTGACGCCGGCGTCGTGGTGGTCATCATGGTCGTTGGAACCATCGTCGAACGTTCGGTGTTAATCGCCAGATTCACCATTCGCAGCAGCAAGGCTTCCCTGATGGGCGCCGGTAGAACCTCGTCGTTCTCGTCGGCCACGTCCTGCGTGTAGAATTTCTGCCTGTACACTCTCTTGGGATATCTGTCGTGGTAATCGTCGTACTGGGGATGATAGAGCGGGCTGAGGGCCCGGGGGTACAGCGGACGTCTCAGGGGCACTCGGTCGCCGTACTGCGCCTGCTGGTCGTACGCGAGTTCGGATCGCGGTAGCGGCGCCTGATAGCCCGCCGGGTACGAAGGATACGGCTGCTGATCGTACAAGGCGTCTTCGAGGAAGCTCTTCGGGTATTGCAGGGCTTGCACGCCGTATTGGCTCACCAGCAGCCTCCTCAGCAGCATCTGGAAGTCTCGTCGGCTCAGAGGCGGCGCGATCGGATTCGGCGGCTCCGGAGGCAGCGGCAGTGCGCCGGTCCGGTAAGAAGGATAGTCGCTGGGCGTGGTGGTCGAATAGTCCCTGTCTTCAGGATGAGCTATCGCGGGAATCGGTCGCAGAATCGGCCGTCCTCTTTGCTCGGGATCCGGATAGATCAGCGGTCGCACGGGACGCGGACGCATGTAGTTCATGTTTATCGCGATCCGCGCCTCGTCCTCGGGATCGGGCACGGGATTCTCCGTCAGGTAATGAACGTTGGCGTCCGTCGTGGACGAGTAGACCGGCTGATGATTCGGCGGAGGCCGCAGCAGGATCCTGCCGATCGGTATCGCTCGGTAGACGCCTCCGTCCTCCTCGAGGTTGCCCTGCTGGGACGGGACGAGTAGCCTAGGCGGCAATTCCCGCAGATACTGCTCGGACTGCGGTCTCACGAAGACAGGCTCGGCGGCCTGTCTGACGTAGTCCTGTCGGGTCTCCGTCGGTACTCTGGGTGTAGAAGTGCGAAGCAAGATCTGCTGAGTGGTTGCCGTGCGCTCCTCCTGGGGAGACTTCGTCTCCGCCTCGTACTTCGGACTGTCGAATCGACCGCCCGCTCCCAGGTTTTCTTGACGATTAACGAAGAACTTCGGTCGTTCTGTGCGCGAGGTAGTGGAAATCCTCTGGAGAACGCGCGACGGAGACGACGTGGTGAACAACGGGCGCGTCGTGGACAAGGAACCGCCGTAGACATCGGAATGATCGTCGCCGTCGTCGACAATGGCGGAACTCGATTTGGTTGTCTCGTCGTGCAACTGCCTCCTCAAGTTGTTCCCCGTCGTGATCTTGGCGTCGTCTTCCTTCTCCACGAAATCCTCGGAGATCGGCGGGAGGCTGTGCTCGATCGGTCGCTTGGCAAAGATGATCCTTCGATAGGCGCCGCTCTTGTCATCCGTACTGGGTCGATTGATCTGCGAGTCCTCGTCTTCGGTGTCTTCTTCTATGACGATCGGTCTCTGTTGGCCATTGATGACGAAGCGCGGTCTGCTCTTCGCCGTGCCTTTCAAGTAGTGCCCAAATATCGTCTTTGGTGCCTCCGTGCTAGTGGTGCTTGTGGTCGTTGTAGTAGTACTGGTAGTCGGCTTCCTCGTCCGAGGAATCGACTGTACCACTGACGGCCTGGTCGACGACTCCGTCGACGTGGCGTACACGATGCTCGGTCTTTTCGTGGTTGACGTACGATTAATGCGTGGTATACTTTGCACGACCGACACGTGTTCCTGCAATGGCGACATGGTAGTTGCTTTAAAGCCCGTCCCGTTCGACGAGGAGTACGAGACCCTCTTTATCTCGCCGTCGGCGTCGACGAAACCGAACGTGCCTTTAATGTTGCCCAGAACGTCGCGACTCTCGACCTGACAAAGCAAGTATTTTCCGTTCAATTCTTCACAAGGGTAGCGTGATTTTAATGTTTTGAACGAATTAATCTTTTTACTATTTATTTGTTGTTTGTTTTTATTACAATTAGTATAAATGTGAAAAATATTTTTATTAAATAGTTTTGTACGAATATGATAAATAAAATTATATTCACTTTACTAAATAGTAACATAATTAAAAATTATTTAAACGATATTTCCAAAATTGAATAATAATTTAAATTTAAACATTTACACATATTATTCGCTCTATTTATTAATTTAGTTAAAGTAACATTGAGAAATTTATAATTATAGACAAAAGTATAAATAAAATTATATAATGAAGTCTATGTAATTTTTCTAATTGCCTGCCACAATTAGATTTTTATATGACTATTCAAGTTATTGTTGACATTGATATAATTATGTAACAAGATCTGTGTAATCTTTTCTAATTGTCTGCCACAATTAGATTTTTATGTGACTTCAAGTTATCTGTTAGCTGTTGACATTGATATAATTAACATTGCCATTGGCATTGTTTGCTTAACACATCGCTATTTTAAATGTAATCAGACATGAAAAGAATTGTTCGGTCTAATTAATACCCGATACTGTGGGAAACTTATTGTGCGGTGCAATTTATGATTCTTGGAAAAAAAAATCAGGCGATAGGCGCGGTTACATTACGCCGCGCTTAAGTAGTTACGCACGTAATTACCTTGAATGATCCATCGCCGGCTTCGTAGCCATACGTATAAGAGCCGTCTTCGTTCACCTTTCTGATCTGCTTCAAGATCGCCACTTGATGATCATGATTCGTTTCCGATGGCTGCTGGTCCGTAACGTTCGTGCAGCCGGCCGTCACCAGGCAGAGGAATGCCATCAGCCATGGCGTCATCTTAAAAGGAAAGATGATTTTTCTGTATGAAGAAAAGACGCAGTAACGCGAACACAGTCATGATGCTGATGTATTACGTAAATAAGTGCCAAAAATTGCGATGAATCGTAAATACACGAATTTTGAAACGATTTGGATTTCCGCGCCGAAATCGCGCGCTCTTAACTTATTCGACGTTTACGTATTCAAAATGAAATACTTTCGTAATACGCGTTCACATTCACATAATGATGCACTTGTCACTCTACAACATTTCGCGTCTCCTCTAAAGCGTTCTCTCAGGAAATAAATCTTGAGGAACGTATGGGCGAGACATCGCGTGCAGTCGTTCGTCAAGGCGCGCACTTTCCCACGAGCACCAATATCGTTTTGCGAAAAAAAAAATCGTCGGAACGTTTAGCCGAGCACTCGCATTTAGATTGATAGCGAAATCGATCTCTCTCTCTCTCTCTCTCTCTCTCTCTCTCTTTCTCTCGCTCTTTCTTCCTTTCTCTCTCTTTCGTTCTCTCTTACGCGGATCGCGGGCACCATAAACACGTTACTCTCGCGCACTCGCGCCAGCTCGGAATACTCGGCAATATACCTTGTTGGAACTGGAAACCATGTTACCGCGGATGCGGTGAATGTTCTTAATACGGCGTGGGGTGTCGGGTGCCGTTATATATAGGGTGACACAATAGGCAACCACCGCCGCGCCCCTACCACGGCGCACCGCGTCGCGCCGCCGCCACGTTCAACCTTGATGACCCCTAAACGTTCATTAAGACGCTGGTATACCGAATGACAGCTTTCCCGGCTAGTAAAAACGCAAAGCGACGCGCGCGTCGCCTCTATGCCTGCTTCGACAAATAATACACGACAATAAAGACTCGCGGTTGTGTTTACTCCCGATTATATATTCTTTTGTCGCACAAAATTACCTAAAAATTGTCTCCAACGACTTGAAGACACGGGAAAAGTCACCTGATCGATTGCTGCGCGATGTGGGTGGCGAAAAGCGACTGTGTGTTTTTTTCCTTTGTTAAGCAAATTAACTCGATTAGCGATTAAATTTTACATCTTGCTTGAGTTACTTTAATTATAAGATTGTCTCTTTTCTTTCATTAAATATACATGAATTATCGATTCCATCATATTGACATAAATTGACGATTTTACAAATTACGTAGGACTAAATATATTTTATTTTATTTTATTTAGAAGAAATACATTTTAGTTTATTTATTTATTTATTTTTTTTAATATTATATTAATACAACTGCGGCCTTAGACTAGAGACTGTTGAATGTCTGAAAAAAAAATCACGCAATTTGCGAAGAAAGTGCATCGATCAAATGACGACGTAAAGGAGCGGAAACGCGTTTACCGTGCAGGGAATGAGCGTGATGTCCTGACAGAATGGAACATACGAAGAAGTTTGGCTTCGCGGGGACAAGTGAAAGCCACGTGGGAGTTGACGGCCGGGCAAGGAGCGCACAGTAGTAGACTGTAAAATCTGTAACAATAGTTCCCATAGTGTGCAACACCGGTATTGTGGTATTCGCTCCACTCTAGGCACTCCCACAGGACAATTATTACATCATGCAATTTCCTCCGGGTTTCGTATTCACTTTTTTGATGCCTCCTTGATATGCCTCGCGTTCGTGGACGTATCGGCTGTCTATCTCACCTCTCGCGTCGCACGTTTCCTCCGCCGGGAGGATCATTGTCTCTCGCGGCGGACCCTACCTCGAGGTCCGCGAACGCAGACACGCGCGAAATCTCTCTGCCTTTCTTTCTCTCGGCGGACCCTACCTCGAGGTCCGCGAACGCAGACACGCGCGGAGTCTCTCTGCCTCTCTTTCTCTCGGCGGACCTATTGAAATCTAAATAATTAAAATATGCAGGATATCCGGGAAAAGTGTACAGGGTATGTATATCGGGAGACACTATAATACTTTCTCTTTGTTACTAATTGCTTGACAAATCCGAAGTCCATCCTTTTTTAATTTCTGCAGGGGAGAGAGAGAGGGGGGGGGGAGGAAGAGAATTCTGATAAATAGAAATTATTACTAAAATTGTATGACTGCTCTCTAGAAATGACTTCATTGATTGACAATTATTCGTTGTTGGTTTCGTAATTGAAATTAAATTTCTTTTCCGAGGAAAATTTGCTCGAAATTGAATAAAAAATTAGATCTCGTTATCTGGTTCACGCTCTTGAAGCTTAATTCACCAAAACACTGCAATTCTTAACGTTGTATAACTCTAATTAGACTTCTCGACGAGTTTCTTGCTAGGCAGAAGTCAACTCTTACGTTGCTTAGTACGAAACTGTTATTAATTATCATATCATTTTTATTTAATTTTTAGTTTTTAAGATTATCGAGAATTTTATTTTTTACAAATTATAATGTTCTTGAGAAATTTCTATTGATTATAATCTTAATTTTTGCTTTCATTTTGCTGAGACATCTAGACAATTGTGTGATTAGTTTCTTCCAAAGAAAGCGGGTACGAAAGTTAATCGTAACGCAACTACCGGTTACACATTATCTCAATTATATTTCGACTGACACACCTACTTTGTTATACCTACGAAAGATCTCACATTACGCCCGTGGAAACCATAGGTCCGTGCTCCGTTTCCTACGACCGTCAGCCGAAAATCCATTGAGACCGCGCTGTTTCTTATTGCGGCAACATGTTATTCGGGCGTGCTGAAACGGTACCACGAGTGGATATTGCGAAATGTCTTAATATGTAATCGGACAATTTGCGTGACACAAATATTAGAACGTGAATTTATGAAATGTAATTAATTTTAAATTTTTGACAAATTTATGAAAAAGAAATTTATATCTGAAAGAAAAAAAATGCTGACATAATAATTATAGTAGAATAAATTTATTTAAAACATTTTACACACATTTAAAATATATTTTATTAAACATGGCAGTTTCAAATTTTATTACTTGAATTTTCTAAGAAAAGTGTATAAACTGTTAAGTAACATAAAGAAATATAAATATCTGAGAATTAATCTCACTGTCCCATTTCATCATGCGTGTAGATCGAATGTTTTTATAATTTACAGGCTCATTATTTCCGAAGGAGTACTAAGTCATCGCAAAATGTTTCCCATCCTGAATACATATTTTACCATCCGTAATCAACTAGGTATGTGTTGGTACTGACTCATTGATGTCATAATGCGCGACGCCTCGAATATACTACCTTTCGTACGGCGTTGTGCGGCGTGGTGAAATGCTTCAGGAACTACGCTGTAAAAGAAAATTAACTCTTCCTACGCGAATAATGATCGATGTCGAGGCACACAGAATAAATGTCTAAAAGGAATCTGCAAAAAGAGGTAAGACCGATATAATTTTAGAAAGCGAAAATCAAATTTATAGATTAAAGAATAAAAATAAATGCGCGAATTATAATAAATATTTTTTCCGTATCAAATTTCTGAATATAATGACTTGATTAATAACAGTGTACGATGTATTATAAAAATGCAATGTACATTTTAGGAAAATTTTAGATTGCTGGTTTAATTAATAATTATAACAGCTGTTTGCGTCACATATAAATTGCATGCTTACATTGGTGTTGGATTACGTGCTAAGCGATGGGATATCATATAACTTAATTACGACAGATTCTCGTCAGAGATAACGAGGTATATTAATATTATCGTCATTAGGAATCGTATTGTTCGCGAGGACGTAAGCGAGGAACTGACTTCGCATATAATGAAAGTGAAGCTTTCATTATTATAACGAAATTATTGTAATTAGATTACTTCAGAGGATTTTGCGTATACATGTGCACGCGTGCGCGCATGTACGTGGGCCGGAATTGTCATCTTTGTTACCGGTTCTATCGCGAGCTAGCTCACTAGCATCGCGTCGGGCACGTAGCGCATCTAACAAGTGACATAAACTGCCGCCGTTAAGTTATGTCAATCTACGTATTTATATCCGCCGTGAGAGTGGCAAAAAACAGGAATGGTTGTCACATTCTTCTGGTGTCTATCGTGTAAGATACAGGATATTGCGCACAACCGTCATCCTGTACGTGCAGCGGTCTATTCCGCGTGATTGAATCGCGTTGACACTCACTAATGACATTTCCATCCACCTGTCCGGCTGTTACAAGCGGTTATCCTTTTTTGCCATCGCGAATGCCGGAAGTAATATATTAAGGAATTTCTTAAGGTGTGTATTTATTTATTTATTAACAATTTAATATATAAGATATATTTATTTTTTTATCTTTTTCCTTACTTTTAATAATCTTTTTATATATAATTCCCTCTCATTTTCTTGTGTATGTAAAACTATAAATAAAGTATAACGTAATATGTAAAATAATATTTATAATTTTCTTGTACGTAAAGCATTTTTTTTAATATATAAATGTATACTGCAATCCATTTCCTGATAAAAAGTTTTATGGCAGTACAAGTTTTTTATGCTTTTGTTAATTTATCGCGTTTAACACGTCACGATCGTAAAGTACCACTTAGGACAATTACATAGTTGCGGTGATACTTGTGGATTCTTATAGAAGTCTGAAATAAGGTACTCTCTGCACTACACACTGAGATACGCAGTCGTTAAATGACAGCTGCCATTGTCTCGCTCATCTTTTACCAGTAAAATAGAGAGCGTGTTTAGAAAGCAGTGGAACTTTCGCTAACGATCTGCGACTTGCGTTAACCGCAAAACCATAAATAAACCGTGGCCTATGGTATCACGGTCCACTGAAACTAAGTTCAAGGTTGCACGTCTCGTTAACGCAAGATTTTAGCGCGAAGTAATAAAAAGTGAAAACAGTTGCCCCTGATACACTACTGGCACAAATGATCTATTTTTAATTAAGACCACTCATTAATACCTACATTAATAGAAATGGACAGCTTTGTTTATAGATTTCGCAACGGCAAGTTCAGCCGTTGGCATTAAAACGGCTAATAGAACGTGATACATCTCGACGCGGCGTCGAAAATATAATAAATCATCGATCCAATTTCCTTTCGCGCGATTGTATCCACGCACGCGCGCGTGCATGTTTCAAAACTTAGATAATATATTTAGCAACGGTCATTCACACGTACACGCGAACATACTTACGGGGCTGTCTGGCGTGGTTTGATTTAACACTTCACTCGACCCTTTCATTTTCGATGACTTTCACCCAGGCGCTCGCAGTCTACTTTTACCGCAAAATCGAATACGATATACGTCGCGCATATAATGCATATCCTTGTTTATTAAATTACTAACCTCGTCGTAAAAGTTTATTATACATTTCGAGGGGTTCGTAAAAATTCTGAAATTTATCATTAACGACATTACGAAAGCGCGCGCAGATTCTGTGCGTATAATATACGAAACTGCAGTGTTTGGTACGGAATTGACATTTCATTAAGATTACCTTTCAAGCGAGACTAACATGTCGTACATGGTCATTATGCATATCGACGTTGATTAGATACGCGGAGTGACGAGAATAAAGAGAGATGCAACCCAATACATATGAGATTTATTTAACCTTTTCAGGAACAATTCTTTCGAGCCGCGAATAGAAAAGATAAAGCCAGACAGAACTGCGGTGCGCGATAATAAAAGCGTTCTCGTGGCATGACTCGGAAAATTGCAATTAATATCGCTATTTTTGCGAGCCCTCTCTCTCTCTCTTGCGAGGCACGGGGATCTCGCTCGTGAGATGTTACTGCGCGCGCTGCAGGGATAATCTCGTCTTTATTTTTACGGGCGAATCGCGCCGATTGCGATTTCACAGCGGCACGTGGTTCATAATCGGAGCGGAGAAAACGCCGCAGGTGGATAACACGTAGCCGTCGTTTCGTGATGTAACGAACGTTTATATACATCGTGCACGACGACGATGCCGCCGCCGCCTTTCCCACTTTTCCAATTTCTTCTCGCGGAAGCGCCTACCGCCGCGTGATTCAGCCGCGGCTGCACGAAAAGCGAAAAATGACGTGCCGCCCGGGGGGGAGGGGCGTCGACCCGTTATTCTCGGTCTCGTAAAAATCGCACGTTCGCATGTCCAGCTGCAAACCACCGTCGGGCACCATCAAGTCGTGCGAGGTAATATTTCACCCGCGCAGATGCAGAAATTCCGTGGCGTTCGTAATTTCTATTAAACTGCAGAGAGAGAGAGAGCGAGAGAGAGAGAGAGAGAGAGAGAGAGAGAGAGAAAGAGAGCCGTAATTGTTATCTGTAAGGATCTGCTCACTTTCTTAGTAAACCAGCTTCTTAATCTATAATCTTGGTATTAAATTAAAGTAATGCGGCTTTAATGTGGCGAGATAATAAATAACCGTGTCTCTTCACACTTTCTTCGTTTCGTAATAAAATATGAATTATATCAGTGCGCCTCTCGCATGTAACGTGCGACGTATGTAACGAATTTGATTATTACGGATGCGGTCGCGTGTTCTCCTCTTCCAATAAGTGCAGATTTATGGAGGAACGCGGAAATGCATCTACGGTTACATACAGAGTTACATTGCGTTATACGAATGTTTGGCCACGGCTGTGATTTTATCATAAACAAACATTCGACACGCCTGTTTCAATTCTCCATTCGTGCATGCTGATATTTCCGTTACTTACATGCGATATGCATATTCCAACGAGCGAAAGTGGATGACACTGACGGTGGATCGGGGGGCGGGGAGGGGAGGAAGAATGAAGTCGACAGCGCAGCACATTTTCGCAATGATATTTTTCTTTCGATTATTGCTTACAAATAATACAAAAAAGAAAACAACTGTAACGTAAGACTCTTCTTCACGAAGATTTATGCGCAATCGTCGTATCATTAATTATGCGTATGTATCATTAAGTATGAATTGCTAAGTAGTCGCTATGCATTTTAACGCTAACGAGTATTATTTACAGTATGAGTAGACAACCGCCGCATCTCTGAGCCCGTTATATAGCAACGACGTGATTGCGATTAAACCGTGAAATCATTGATTAAGATGTACATATCTCCTTGCTTGTGGTACATTAATCTCCGCAGAAACGTGCGTCGAATTGCGTTTTACGGGAATGTGAATTACAACGACTGCCCATTATAGCCTGTGATGATTGAATTGTTGCAACCATTTTCCGATTAATTTTAAATGAGTTTCTGCTTTTTTTTTAAATCGTTTTGCTCGAGAATTAAATGTTAATGTATTCGAGGCATCGCAATTTTAATAACTGCTGCAGAACAAATCTCTTGTTAAGATTTTGCCGAGGGAGAATTAATTATACTGCAGGTTCATTATATCCGTAATAATACCGATAACATGTCCGAGAAACCTTACATAGTTTTCATTAACGACCGTGGTATCGTGGTAAAAGTGATTTCGTCGGCGCGCGCGACCCACCGCCGTTTCCTTCCCGGACTTGATATACATACCTATATATTTCCGCGGGCTGAAACAGTCGGAACGCATTAGACTCGAATCGATTCTCACACTTGTGACAGAGAATGCAAATAGAAAGTCCGCGGCGGCGGCGGCGGCGGCGGCGGCGGCGGCGGCGGCGGCGGCGCGAATAGAATGTTGTCCCTACAAACCCGACTACGCCGATAAGAGTGTGCATTGCAGTTTCCCCGAGAAATGGTCGACTCAGCGGTGAACCCTACTCGCGGCAAGCTTGCAAAATTCCACGTTGCAAAAGGCAACGGAGTAGACTTCCTACCGATCCGTCCGCGTATATCGAATATCGGAATTAAGTACTGCCCAGTTTTGAAACGCGAGCGGTACGCGTTCGCCTCGCGGAATTCGAAGACGTAACGTAAGTTAGACAGACCTGATGAGAATTTCGATACGTTCGAAAACATTGGAAACGTTCCGGGGCATTAATTCAACGGAGAAGCTTTTATCGCGATTGTCACGAAACGTTACGTCATTTTATTTAAAAAAAAAAACAAAGATTGACGCGATAATTTTTAATTGAGTCGACTACACGGAAAGAACAATTTTGCTGAATCCAGATCTGAAAATAATTTCTGTTCGATAATCAAAAGTATTGTGTACGAAAGTCAAAATAATTGCTAGAATATCAAAACATTTTACAGCAATACTTATCAGTTTTAACAGGCCAA